>NC_083716.1:162891532-163197262 GCF_028564815.1 Eubalaena glacialis | reverse complement strand
AGAAAAACAATAATAATAACTTATCTACACAGAACATGTGCCCAGTTTTAAAGACACTTTATATTTATGAACTCGGAGATAACTCTCTGCAACATCTTGGGAAAATTAAATGCCAACCTCTAAACAATGACAGACTCTACATGTAGCAAATGGGCACAAAACCACCACATCAAAAGATATTACTTTTAAAATAAGTCAACAGGCAGTTCCATTTATTGCCTTATGTGGTCACATTTATATACTACTTTTATTCAGTTTAACAAACAGCTTGATGTAGTTTGGGGGTCGGGGGGAAGTATTTAGAACAAGATTTCCTGGGTTGGAGTTAAGTTTTATGATATACTAATTGTATACTGAAGTATATAGATATTGAGCAAGGATATTTACCATATTATGAGAAATTGTCTCATTTGCAAAATGAGGAAACTATCCTGTGAAATGTCTGGAATCTCCATGAGATTCAAATGAAACAAAGTCTGGCAAAATAATTTAAATGTTAACAGGATATTTTGTAAATAGTTTTCTGTATTTATTTTTATTTAACTGTTTTACCTTTATTGTGGCAACTCTTCCAAGAAGTCTCCCCTAAACTTTCAGTTTGGACTTTTTTTTGAAGCTAGTGCAAATGAGTAACTAATTCATCTTCCTCACCAAACCCACAGCAAGTATGTACTATTCATTTTTGTACTGGCACAGCATAGTATATTACAGATGCTAAACAAATACTGATGAACTGCATTAAGCTAAAATTAATGTTTTTTAAATGCTTAAGGGGATTAGTGTTGACTACAGATAAGCATTAATTGTATTTTGGGTTTCTCTTAATCTCCACAATCACTAATATTTTGGTTACAAATATCACTTAAAGAAAAGGCACCAAAGAAAAAGATAAAAGAGAATCCTCTGTCCTCAAATAGTTGATAAAAATACAGTTTAAAAGAAATATTCAGCATTTACTACCTATTTCACATCTCATTTTCTTTATTCATATTATTTTATTTCTTCTACAATTGAGATTCTATTGAGACATAAGTAGGACTATATTATTTTCATTTAATGGGACATGAAATCTTTTGAGCCTTTAAGTACTTGAATTTATATTTTAAATTTTTCTACTTAGTGCTATAAAAGTAGATGTGTTGAATATTCTATATTTTTTGAACAAGCAGTGGGACACAATCCAGATACTTACTTGGGCACAGCACAGAAACAAGTCATTTTTCTCTGCAAGGAGTCCTTTAAAGTAAAGAAGTACCTTCAGCTGCCTACATCCTACAATGTTCCCTGTGCTCATGTTTCATGCCTCTTACCGAGTACACACAATTTATTTTTCTTATTGAAAATTAGGTGCTAACCTAACCTCATCTCAGTTACCATTGGTAGTGCTGATTATAGAGTAAACGATCCTTCTGTACAACCATAAATTTCTTAGTCTTGATGCTAAGTACAGTCCTAGGTCCTCTTAAAGCAACTTCTGGTTCTAGCAAGAATAATTGTACATTTTAAGTATTTGACTATGCCAGCGCAATTCCAACAGTGACAGTTTTCAGTTAATTAAGTTAATTGGAGGAGATAGTTTCAGCATTCCAGGAGATATAGCCTACATGGAGCAGGCATTTCAAATTGGGTAGTTGCTTTTAAACTCTAAAAGATCCATATTATAACAGACATTTTGCATATCTCATTTAGTCTAGCAAAACACCTTCACAGAAAAGATAGGGCCTTCTAATGCATACAAAACATCAAACGTTGCCTCAATTTTCTTCTTAATTTTAATTGGCTCTTATTTTAGAACAAAATTAGTTTTAAAGAGAGCAGTGTAGAGTAATCCCTACCAATATAAATGAGATCTGTCAAAAATTACTGCAGTTAACTTGGCTGGGAGTTTACAATTTTTCACAGGAGGACTCACAGGCCTGAACAGCTGGAACTTAGACTGTCAAAGCGCCGACTCGAAACCATCTGAACAACCGTACGCAACTAAATTACAGCATTTTTTGCGGACATGAAGCATAAAATGCCTCCCCTGACAGCAAGATTCTCTATACTTAGCTTGTGATAACAGCATTGCCAGGCAGGGCTTCTGCTTATCTAAATTTTGATAATAAACACTCAGGATACCATTAAATATCTGATTAGCTCAAATCAGTTCTGTAATCTAACTGATCCATTTAGTTATTGACTATAGAGCCTTACACTGGTCACTTGATCTCATTAAGCCATTAATTAATATCTAAATAAATATTTATAATTACCCCAATAGAGTGCAAAATAAAAACTTTCAGTTTAACCATTATGTGTCATTGTCTGACAGAAACGCTTATAATTCCGAGGAAAGTGTTTATGAACACTTTTATATATAAATTAGATTATTTAAAATGATTTAATATAATAATCCCCTATTACAAAAGATACTGAAAATGGCAAAGTTCTTAATCAATGGTCTTCAGTTCTTCTATTTAAAACTGTTGAAAGCACAAGTTTAATAACATACAACCAGAAAACATGATGTATGCTATAAAAATGATAAACGGTAATGTCATCCCTTTTATTTAGCATATTTTAATGCTTAATACAGACTATATGTATATACTGATATGATCATTTTCTTCAGCTTGTGAAGATTATTTTGAGAGTCTTGAGTTTTTGAGCCACATAATCAATATCTTCCCCAGGGTGGCCATCTTTTAACATGTAATAAGCATGCCCTTTTATCATCATTCTAATCAATAATAAGAGTAGAAGATTAAAAACTGAATACAAATCAAATTTATTTATAAATTTATAAAAGTACATAAAATTATATAAATATTAAAAATAAAACTATCAGTTAAATAAGTTAATAAAACTATATAGACATAGATGAATAAACCTATATAAATATGTCATTCAGCATATACTGTATTGTCTCCATTCTAAAGTGAAATCTTCTCAACAAGAATATTATCAGAGACTTCAAATACCTTGAGCCCTAGACTTCAAATATAGTCTTAGCAATAAAACGGGGAAAATATTATTTATTGTATATCATTACAATATTATAGTTTATTTATGTAGTCTAAATCATTTTAAGCAATTTTTATAACAACAGTTGGCTCTTACTGAACTACCCTTTTTCATCCCTGCTAATAATTTTGATAATTCTATATTTAATATTTAGTCTGGCCCATCAAATTAAGAACCTAAACCATTATGCAAAAGATTCTAATGAGAACATTTGCTGTTTTCTTCCTATATCAAAGAAATCTAATATGGTGCATTACATTCTTTAATGCTGCATTTTAGATTTTTTTAATTTTAAAGGGTGCTGATGTATAGATATTTCTGTTGGACAATTGTAACATACATGTTTATGCAAAATGGGGAAAGAAACAGGGGCATAAAAGGGAGTAGGATAAATATAAATTATCCTAATTGAGAAAACTTATTTTTATAACAGTAAAGGAAATTTGAGTTTACTTAAACTTTACTTAAACTAAATTTGAGTTTACTTAAACTCAATATATTGAGTTTACTCAATATTACTCAGAATATCCAGAGTAACTTCCTGACTACGAACAATAAAATGAATTATGGAACAGCTTCCTGAGACTGTGGAATAAGCTCAACCACAGAGGTTATTTTAAAATAGACTGGGAAAAGTGCTGAAGGTACATTTTGCAGCATAGAAAATCTGGGTTTTCAAAAGGATAGAATGAGTAAAACAAGTTTGCTATTTTTAATGGGTTTACATTTGGGGCTTGAATTAATAAAATAAATTTTAAATTGTAGACAGACAACATTCTCATCACCCCTCCCCCACCAAAGGTCTGTGTTGCAGAAGCTCTATTCCAGACAATAATGGCTGAGTGGCCTGGGTATGCCATACCCCATACCCCAGGTATGGAAGGGTGAAAAAACACCTGGCAGGCCAAGAATAGTGGGGGTCTAATCACATTTGCCCCAACACACACCCATAGGCCAAAAGTTCTATGCTAGGAGAGGCAAACCAAGAAGACCAGAAGCTACCACCTCCATCAGTATCCTTCTTGTGAAACAGGAGTGTCACTCCTAAGAAAAGTAGACCACTGTCCCACCCTCAGCTTCAGAGCAGACAGGCACAGAGATTTTGGCCAGGGGGAAGGCAGACCATAAAAACAGAGAGCTCCAAAGTTCTTCCCAAAGGAACAAGCTTTGTTTAGAACAGAGTGCAGAGAAGATCAAGTCTAAAGGCATTCTCTATAACGAGAATTATTGGGAAGTGAGAACTGGAGGGGGCAGGAAACCAGATAAAGAAACAGGCAAGAAGAGTCCTCCTGGGTTCAGAACAAATCTCAAAGACTAGTTTCCAACATTACCTCTGCAAAGGAGTCAATGTAATTGGATCAGACTCTGCAGAAATTTATAATCCCAGGCATTTTTAAAAACAATAGAGCAATTAGTTGGCAATTGGTGTTGAACAACAAACATAGCTCTAATACTTTGTGCAAAATGCTTCCCAAAGTTGTCCTGATATTTATTTTAAAACAAGCATGGTTACCTCTACTTTTTGCTGTATATAGAAATGACTAACTATATACAGAACACTCATAGAAAAGGTGGACAAATATTTTTAAAATACATAGAATATGGACGATTAAAATAAGATTAAACAGGCAAAGGAAATAGGATCTGAATCTAGTGCAATGAAAGTACAGAATAGTTTCTTCTTCACATCTACTAAAGATTAAACAAGAAAAAAGAATAATAGGATAGAACAGAAGAGATGAAGTCTGGGGTTACTTTTACAAAATTAGAGCCTCAAGGCTACTGTAAAGAATCAAGTATAAAGGACACAGCCTGTGACCACTTCTGTTAATACATTTTCACCAAATGGTAAAACTTTTCACACTGTATTATAGTTCTCTGTTTATTTTTTATTTATAATCTACTTCATTCAAAAAGGATATAAAACAATTTACAGAAACACTTTGAAAACTCTCCAAAACAAAAGCATTAATGGAAAGTGGAAAACAATCAGTAGCATAAAGCCATGAATAATTCCTGCAAAAATGTTATAAGATTCAAAATAACTATGAAGTCAAGATACAGATTTAGTTCTGACTCTTTTTTTGACAAAGAAAAGAGAAAAACATGAAGAGTTTTAGTTACACATTTTTATTCCAAGAAAATTATACTGTTGCTCTGAAGGTCAGCCTATCCCAGCACTGAGGTCTGACAGAAACATGTCCAACAAGTCCTCATTCTGGGAATATTGAGTAATGACAGGAAAGTGCACCATAAATATAGTAGCATCCTAAACTGAATTTATCAAATTTGAAAATATTATCGAATTTACACAATTTCAGTTATTTTAGGGGGTGCATGAATAAATATATTTGAAGACTACTAGTCAAGCAAACATAATCACATTTTAGAAGAATAAAGTCTTTCAACTGTTTGGAGTCAAGAAGTGCTGGTGACGGGCTTCCCTGGTGGTGCAGTGGTTGAGAATCTGCCTGCCAATGCAGGGCACACGGGTTCGAGCCCTGGTCTGGGAAGATCCCACATGCCGCGGAGCAACTAGGCCCGTGAGCCACAACTACTGAGCGTGCGCGTCTGGAGCCTGTGCTCCGCAACAAGAGAGGCCACGACAGTGAGAGGCCCGCGCACCGCGATGAAGAGTGGCCCCCGTGGACTTCCCTGGTGGCGCAGTGGTTAAGAATCCGCCTGCCAGTGCAGGGGACACAGGTTCAAGCCCTGGCCCGGGAAGATCCCACATGCCGCGGAGCAACTAAGCCTGTGCGCCACAACTACTGAGCCTATGCTCTAGAGCCCGCAAGCCACAACTACTGAGCCTGCGTGACACAACTACTGAAGCCCGCACGCCTAGAGCCCGGGCTCTGCAACAAGAGAAGCCACCACAATGAGAAGCCTGCACACCACAAGTAGCCCCCCGCTCACTGCAACTAGAGAAAACCCACGTGCAGAAACGAAGACCCAACACAGCCAAAAATAAACAAATAAATAAATAAATTTATTTAAAAAAAAAAAAAAAAGAGTGGCCCCCGCTCGCCGCAACTAGAGAAAGCCCTCGCACAGAAACGAAGACCCAACACAGCCAAAAATAAATAAATAAATAAATAAATAATATTTAAAAAAAAAAAAAGGGATGGTGACAAATTGACAGCAAGACCTAGACAAGTAAACTTATAATAGATTATGATATCAAATCATAGTCTCATTAAAATAAAATGAATTTGAAGAAACTCCAAGGTAGACTTATGAATGTTAAAGTAAAAAAGGACCCTGTAAAAAATAAAAAATGTCTGTATAATCGGAATATAAGTGCTATGAATTACACACACAATGTGCCTTCAGTTAATATGCAACATATTTTGATACTTAATGATTCAGAGACTTTTTTAAAAAAAAATCATGTACCATAGTGTTTATCTAAGGCTCCACTAATCTGTACAACTTCTGAAAAATTAGCCTATGAGCCAATGGTATAGGTAACACTGTTAGAAGAGCAATTTTTTTGACAAACAGTTAAGGTTTCTATACAGATAACTAAATTCTTTCATGAAAAACAAATGACGATGACAGAGTGCATGTAGTGAACTAATTCCACCTATTTCATCACAAGCTAGATTTGTTTTTTTCATCCAGAAAGCTGTTTTAGTTGTGTTTAATAGTACATCTGTAAATTAATTCCATCTTCTTTAATAAAGTCACTTTCTTGAGGTTATAAATCTGCCAGTTCCCTCTATGTTATGTTGATAACATTTAGAAATATAAATAGGTATACCTTGCTTTAGTAAATATTTAGTTCCCAAGTTGTAATTTAAACAGCAGTTTTCTAAAAGTTAACTCATACTTTAAGGTATCACCAAAAACAAATTCAAAGGTAAATCTTCTGTGGACAGAGTTACATTTATTGGGTGAAAAAAAAAAATTAGTGCTCTGAATAAAGATGCACACAATCAAAAGTTTAAGTAGATGAGTATGTAGAATACTGATTATAAATTTACAAGTACTCATATCTTTAGCTGAGACAAAACCTTAAAAGTATATATAAAAAGATTTTTCTGTGCAAAGAGAAAAGTATACATCTCAGTAAAGGCAAAGGGAAAAAGGGTTGGTCAGTTTCATACTACAGCTTGCTGAAAGTTTGTCTACTGACAATGGGCAACAAACACAGTATAATAACTTTTTAACATAGACTAATAATGACACTGTAAAATTAAACAAACCAAATTACAAAGGACTTGAGAAAATAAAATTTTCATGAATTAATCTTCATTTGAAAAAATCAGAAGGTGGGAGGGAGATGAACCCTATTTATGCCTAAAGCTTAAAATATATTATCACATGTAATCCTCATAGAAGCTCTATTATTTGATCAATGAGAAAGCGGGGCTCAGAGTTTAGGTAATTTGCCTGAAGTTTACTTCAATTAAATGATGGAAGCAGAAATCAAACCCAAGACTCTGGAACTCTCCAGGCTTTAGTGCCTTCTTTGTACCTCATCAGTTAGGGCACACAGACTCTTAACACACCCTCCTGTCTCTCATAAAGTCAAGGAATTCTGAATGAAACCTCTAAGTGCGGTTTCTCCAATTTGTTCCTTTGGATATAATTATTACTACAACTAGCTTTGTGAGGCTAAGCTGCACCTGAAAACAACAAAGGTTTACAGAAGCAGAGTCATTCATATACTGCACTTTCAGCTTATATTAAAATCATAATTGTTCATTGTCATAACAGTGAGTCCCAATCCACAATTTTCAGTTCCCACTATTTCAAACCTAAGCAAGAAAATAAAGAACATATTTCTTCTTCAAAGAAATTATCTAAATTGGCACTTTTCTTCCATTAGAGTGTTTTTATCTTCTGAGAATTAGTCCTGCCAAATATTTCTATTTCCTGAGCAAGGGGAGGGGTGGGTGAAAGGGGACTAATACAGCTCAGCAGGAATATAAATATAAATCAATTGTGTGGAATTGGGTTCTCTGGCATTTTCATTCCGGAAAATCTTCTGTAGGACCAGGCACAGGACCAATAACTAAGCATGACCTTGAAATTGCTTGAAAGCAATTAAACTGCCTCAGTGAGGGAAAAAAAAAAAATTTGAACCGTGACAGACAATATAGGAATTTCATTCTTAGCCACAAAATTTGATGTGAATGTTCAAAATTGATGTTTGTGGTAAATTACTCAAAATATAAAAGATTTCTGAACAATTTTAAATAAAACGTGACTAATCATTGGTCTATGAAGAGGAGCAAAAATGAAAGAATAACATTCAGAATGACGAAGGAAATATTCATAATATCTTAGTACTGAAGTTTATCTTAGTTTATCTTAGTACTCAGAGCATGAAATCTTATCTGAACATTAAGAGCAAGCTTCCCTATTGTTTTAGCTAAAACAAATACCTTTGTTTTAGTTGGCATGAAAGATGAATTTATTTTCATACATGGGTTTTTCAGCATTTGTGATAGAGGCAAGTGAAAACATTAGTATTATACTAATCAGTTTTAAATAAAATATGACCTTTCTAAGAATATTTAAATAATTTAGGGATTACGTTATACTTAAAATTAATTTCCTGAAATTTAGTGAGCTTACCTTAGAGTTGCAATACTGTTTTATGGATCTAACTTAGTTTTAAACAGTCCTTTTCATACTCAAATATATCAACCAATTTTTTAAAATAAAATCCAAGTCGGATTTGTATAGCAGAAACTATATAAACCAAGAATCTTGTTAACCAGTTCAGTAACAAATTTCCTGTAATAAATTCATAATTAGATTATAGAGAGAATCCCAGGAAAACAAATATAAGGAACTTAATAAAAATGATGTTGTCATATCCTTTAATCTATTACAATAAAAAGCGACATTTATAGTTAAAATGTTACTTCTGGACCATTACTGCTTGGGCCTCTAAAAATAGCCACCAACAGATAGCGTTTAAGTTAAATCTCTCCTATAGTAAAAACTGAAAAGCATATATATTTAGTATTCCTGAGGCAGCCATTTGCATACACGGTAACTCTCTCAAACCCCTGCAATCTGCTCTCCACTTCCACCAGATGGACAGTCTCAAAATAGCTGCCCCTTCAGCCCTTGGGTTCAGAATACAGCCCTTTCTCCCTTCCTATTATCCATGAAAACATCAAGGTTGAGTTATTCTTCAGGACATTTAACACTTATTTTCCAGGACTCCCCTGTCCTGGCCATCTCCTCTTGATACTAAAGCCTGTCATTGTCACCCGTACCCCCCTCCCCCACCATTACTTTGCTGCCTTTTTCACTTCAGCAGAGACTAAACTAGAACTGTTGCTCCCACAGAAAGGGAAATGGCACACGGAATGCGACTATCAGATGAGAGGACACAGACACGACTTAATTATCAGTGTGTAAGTCATTATAAAAAGGTGAGTCCCAAAAAAGAGGTATCCATGCATCAGAGAGCAGAGGACAGAAGGAAGATGTCTCTCTCACCTTTCACTCCTCAAGGAAGCCTATTCTTTCTCCAACTTAGAGAGCTGAACAACACCACTTATATCTTTTACCAATCATTTGATATTTATCATTTCTTCCTTTAAGGGAAGGACTTATTTGCTACATTTCGTGATATTCATCATAACAGAGGTGCAGATAAGGTATGTTCAAAACACAACCATTCCTGCTAATTCAGCAAGTGAGAGCATTAAAGAACTTTAGACACCACTGTGTTCAACAACCCAAATTAAGAAGTGAGGAAACAGAGGTACAAGGAAATTAATAGAATCAATAATCAAATTAATTTTCAAAGTTTATGAAATAAACATGAAGAGATTTTTAATGTCATATAGAAATTTCAATTGCTCTGAAACATGGTAGAGAAAGCTTCTTGCTTTGAAGACACACAGCACTTGGCCTAATGTCAGCTCATAAAACCATGATCGTGTTCTTTTTCTTTACACTCATGGATATAAGGCACTCCTAATAGTTAAGAGAATCTGTTTGGACAGGGAATAGTATACTGGTTTCTGGATTTTACTCTGGAGCCAGGTACTAATAACCTATGTTAGTTGAGAAGAAATCTGTCTCATTTATAAAATGTTTAAAGAATCTTTTGGTTATAGAGACAGGAAATTGCTTGAATTAGAGCCCAGAGACTAAGAGAACCCAAGGCTCAAGCACACTGCTTTATTGTGGTTCGACCACAAGTGTCCATTTAAGGTTGAGGCTACTTCATATTGTTAAACACCAGACATATTATCCAAACATGAATAAGATAAATCAATGGTCATGTGACAATGGTCTATTTTCAAAGCGAACTGCATTCGGTTTCTGATAGCATTCATATCCATGGGAAGTCACTCAGTAGTATGGGAAAAATCATTGCAATGTGGGGTAAAGGGGTATAATATGGGTGTGGAATAGCAGTAGCAAGTAATTCAGGGTGTGTCCAGGGTCTATGACCTGAGTTTGGTCCATCAGAGTCCATTTTTCTACTATCATTCACTCATAGCAAGGACTAAAATAGAACTGCTGTTACTGCTACATAAAAGGAACTCATGGGCAGTGATGTGGATTTTCTGGTAAGAGGACACAAAGGCACTGCTTAATTAAAACTGATGCAAGTCATTATAAGAAGGTGAGTCCTGAACAGAGGCAGTCGTGGAGCAGAGAGCAGACATAGAAGGCTAAGAGAATGCCTGCTTCTGTCTCAAAAAGAAGTGTGTATGCTAATATTGAGGTGGTATCAAATATGAAAAGAATGTAGAAGGAAATTAGAAATGAAAAAGTCAAGAGAAGGGTGCTAGGGTGGAGATCAGTATCCAGAAATGAAGGAGAGACTTAGATAGAGGATGAGTCTGCAGGCTTCATAACTTCTTCGTGGAGTTTATACTAAAATCAACTGGATTATACAGGTTCCCCAAGTACATCCAGACAGCGAGGGCATAAAACTCAGGATGTATGAGAAGTATCAGGGAATCCTGTATGCACAGCAACATAAAATATAATATCAAATGTTTCAGTGTGACCACATAACATGGTGACATATATTAGAGGCCATGGAAAGAATGAAAAAATAAACTTTCTTCAAAATCCAACACTTTGTGCTCTCTCTTTCAGAGAATAAATGTGATGCTCTGCTTAGAGAGCCTGATCTCTGAATTTACCCAAGGAACTGCAAAATTTCTAACACTAGTAGTTAGTTTTGCTGACGTAGGTTCCCAGTGCACAGAGACAAATAGCTGAAATCATCATGCTTTGATAACATCATTAGAAGAGCCTAAGGATTAGGGAGAAAGTGAATATACAGGTGCCTCTGGAGTATGGAAGGGTGCTTTGGGCTCTGGATATCCAGGAATTTGGCAATGTAATATGTCAGGAGAATCTATAGAGGGTGCCAAGTTAGAAATCAACTAAATGCTCCTCCCCTTGCCACCTCCTTATAGGAAAACCATGTTTTTTAAGAACCCTAAGGGGAAAAAAAAAATCCTAAAATTTCCTTCTACTGATTGCTGGGTCTAGAATTTAATCATATTTACAGACTGATATCCTAGTCCAGGTGCATTTTAACTTTTCCTTATTGCTATTTAACTCTCTGTTCTCAATTTATTCATTAAACGCTAAAGCAACCATTTCAATACCTTGGTCATAAAGATAATCCCTAATCTTTCTTCTTCTTCTTCTTCTTTTCCCCCCTTAGTTTCATTCAATCATCAGTGGGGAGGACTGGACGAGAGTCACCCATATTCTCATCCATACCCAGTGAATTTTTATAGAATAAATAAATGATGCCAAGTAAAGCAGCCAAGTTGCCTAGTTAAAGATTTCCACAGTATACTTCCTTCCTAGCATGCTTTGTTGAAATAATACTTGCTCAGATCATCAACTCTATTAACTAAAGTTGTTAAGAAAACAAAGGGATGGAAGGAGTCCAAAGTATTTTGGGGGCCCATTATATTCAAATATTCTCAAGTCCATAATATGGATTACCTAAAAAAAAAAAACTATTTAAAAATAAATAAAAGGGTAAAATGTAATGTTCATTTAGCTCAATATTCTTTCTCAATATTTTCAATGTTATTAAAGAGGGTTCAAATTTACTTGATTTTTTGTATTAAATTTTTATGTTTGATAGTGATAGTTAATAAGAAAAGTAGTAACAACTTACATTTGTAAATTACTTAAAAGGTTATTTTCTGTACTTCAAAGTATTCTTATTTATCGATTATCTAAGTTTAAAAAAGAAAAATTTAATTAAGGAAAACTATTTGCATAATGTCTTCTATCGAGATTAAAGACTTGCTTTTATCCTGCTCCACGAATATTTATCAACATACTGTAAGAGTATCCTCCTTTAAAAGCTCATGAATGTTATGGGATATCATTAAAACATTTTATCTAATTATAAATTAATCAATAAGCAATCAGGTTATCACACATTCCTGATTAGCCTACATGTCGATTATCTCCAACATCCCTACATATAACAGTAGAGCTCCCAACAAATTATTCCCAAGTTTGTATATGTTTATGTTTATACTGCAATCATTGTAGTCATTGAGAGAGGAAATTATCTTCCAATAATGATAACTAAACGTGCTATGTGCCAGGAACTATTCTAAGTGTTTTGTAATCATTAACTCAGGCAATTCTCACAATTCTGGAGATGGGTAGCACTGTTTTCCCCATATAAGTATACTTGAGATAACTGAGGCACAGGAAGTTAAGTAATTTTCCTTAGGTCACGTAGTAATACATACTGGGATTCAAACACAAGTGATTTGGGTCCAGAGTTTGCTCTTTCAAGCATTGTATACTGCCCGTCTGTGTGAATGCAAACATGTGTTAGTAATTTAGTCTCAATCATTTATCTCACATGTGCAACGTATTTGGTAGTTTGGAAAGATACAGAAAGGAAAGAGATCAAGATGGCAGAGTAGGAGGACCCTGAGCTCACCTCCCTTATGAACACATCAAAAATACATCTACATGTGGAGCAGCTCTCACTGAAAACAAACCAGAGACTGGTAGAATGGCTTTTCTATAACCAAGGCTGTAAAGAAAAGTCCACACAGAGTCGGGTAGGAAGGGAGGAAAGCAGTCAGCTAAGAACCCACCCTCCTAGGAGGAGTCACAGAGGAGGAGAAGGATATCAAGGGCTTGGAGACCCTCCTTGGGGAGTGAGGGGTTTGATCCACATGATGGGTACCCAAGCCCTGGGGTCTGACACCAGGAAGACGAGTCCCCTTTAGCTTGTTTGGAAATCAGTGGGACTTACAGGAGGGCTGTAAGAAACCTAGACTCAGCTTGCGAAGAGCACACACATGCTTGTTTACTCCTGGAAACAAGGCAGTGGAAGCAGATTGACGCTGCCCGGGACTCTGGCCCCTCTATCTCCAGCATAGCTCTCCACTAGGTTAAAGGCTGCTTTTGCCCAGGAAAGTGCACACTTGGGAGGGACGGAGCCAGCTCGATCTGGCACTGCATCTGAATGGGGTGAGTGCAGCCATTACTGGCTCTCACAGAGGCAGTGGATCTGGAGCTGCCTGGAACTCTGCTGTGAAGGGACTGGCCCAGGGCATGCCCTAACCTGCACAAGGTGTCCCTTCCAGCCCCTCTTGCTTCAGCACTGCTTCCCTCTGGGGCAAAGCTGCCACTGCTGGGAGGGGGAGAGTGCACACTTAGAGGGAACGGCAGACCCTGCTTAGACCCTACATTCATGGTTTCTGCTCCAGCACTTTGGGACCCAACCCCACCACTGATAAGGTGGTGATGGCCACTGAATATAAAAGAAGCCCCAGCTCACACCTGGTTCTGGCTCTAGCCCCTCCATATCCAGCCCCACCTCCCACCAACATGATAGCTGCCAGCACACCCTGGGGGAAGACACAGCCAATGCTCACTTCAGATCTAGCTCTCCCACCAAAGCCACTGTGCACACACAGACTGCATAGGGATGCTCCCACACAAGGACAACTCCTTCTAGGCCAGGATAGGTAACTGTTTCACCTAATTTCATAGAGACAGAGAAAGTTAAACAAAATGAAAAGACAGAGGAATTTGTTTCAAATGAAAGAACAAGAAAAAAAACCCTGAAAAAAACAACTAATGAAACAGAGATAAATAATTAACCAGATAAAGAGTTCAAAGCATCAGTAATAAAGCTGTTAACTGAATATTTTAACAAGGAACTAGAAAATATAAAGAAAGAACCAATCAGAGCTGATGAATACAATAATTGAAATGAAAAACACACTGGAAGGAATGAAGAGCAGACTAGGTGACACAGAAGAAGGTATAAGTGACCTGGAAGACAGAATAATGGAAATCACCCAATCAGAGCAGCAAAAAGAAAAACAAACTTTATAAATGAGAACAGTTTAAGGAACCTCTGGAACAATAAGCATACTAACTTTTGCATTGAGCGAGGTCGGGGTGGGGACGGTCCCAGAAGGAGAAGACAGAGAGAAAAGGGTCAAAAGTGCGTTTGATAAAATTATGGCTGAAAACTTCCTGAGCCTGAAGAAGAAAACTTATCTACAGGCACAGGAAACACAGAATCCCAAATAAGATGAACATAAACACACTCACAACAAGACATATCATATGAACAGATGATGCATGATTTGCTTAACCATTCATTATTATTTCCAGTTTTTCAATATTATAAATAATACTGGTAGATACATTTTCATCAAATTTATGAGTATTTCCAAAGGATAAATTCCTTGCTGTCAATGTGCAGCAATATTTATAAAAGCTTGCTCTACGATTTCAGATTTTTTTCCACAGAAGTTGTGTCAATTTAAACTCTCACTGGCAGTATATGAGAATGCTCATCTAACCACACCCTCACCAACACTGAATGTTATATTTTTAAAAAATTTTTCCAGTTTGGTAGATGAAAATGGTGTCTTATTGTAATTTAAAGGGGTATTCACAAATAACATCACAAGTGATATGGAATATATATTTGTTTACTATTATTTTGTATTTCTTTTGGGAATATTCTGCTTATTTCAGATCCTATATTTTCCAATTTCGAACGTTAGAAGCCAATAGAAGCCTTGTAAATAAAAGTTCTCCAGGGCAATTAATGAGTCTGGTAAGCTTATAAACGCTTGTAAACCAAAACTCCCCTAAAGGTTTCTAGTACATGAATAAGCAATGTTAAAATTAATAAGCTTTTATAGTTTGTATACTCAGCTACATTTATAAATCCCTTCACTAAGCACACACAACAATAGGTACAGAATCTCAGGTCAGAAAATCTTGGTCCTTTTCATTGTTACACTAATCAGTTCTTAGTTTAGGTTTGATTATTTATTCTACTCTAAATATTAAAACTTTGGAACTATTATTTAGCATCCTTTAGGGATATTTACTACTTCAGAGTAGTTAAACCAAAATAGAGCCAATTTTAGAGATCATCTTGGAAAACACTGCAAAGATTAATAAGTTTCAGTTACAGTGTACAGCAAACAAGCAATGCCAACTTAGAAATTTACTATGCCTTGAATGGTATTACTTCATGTATTTTGCAGTGAAGCCTCTGTGTTTACATGATTAATATTCCTTATCCAAACTTGCCAAAGCCCTTAATTACTGTCAAATAGTACAATGTTTTATAAAAATTGTCTCTAGTTTAACCACTCATCTTGGTTTCCTTGGGATAGCCCTAGGTTAAAACTGGTCCATATAGCCCATTCAGTTAAGCATTATCAGAAAAGGGGCCCAGGTTTGGACAATAAATTATAGATCTGTCATATTTATAAAATACTATGAGGTGCTAGGTGATTTTCACTGGATGTAATTTATTTTGTATCATTGGACCAGAGCATAGTCTCTAAAACCAGAGTGCCTGGGCTTGTATCCCGGCTCCAACATTTACTAAATCTCTGAGTATGGGCAAGTTACTTAAACTTGCTGTTTTTCAATATTAGAAACATTAGAACTCTGTTTTCTCAACCATAAAATGTGGAAAGTGATAGTATCTAATGTGACAGATATTTTTGTTCCTAAGTATTTGCCACCCATCCTTATGAAGAAGGTAATATTTTCCATTCCCCACTGAAAGTATGACTGATCTGTGATTTGTGTTGTCCCTCCACATGAAAGGATTATACATTCTCATCCCATTAAGATACGTTTATAGCCATTTAATTCTTTTGATCAAGCCATGTGAACAAAAGTGACTTATACACAGAAATTTTAAGAGTCATTGTATGGTTAAGCCTTTTCTCTTTCCCATTTGTCATAAAATTGACAAAATCCCAATAGAGACTAATTCTTCAGCCTGGGTCCTATAATGAAGAAAAGGTAGAGCAGAGCTGCTATTGATCAACAACAGATATGTAAAGTGAGCAAGAAATAAAACACGGTTGCTGTTGTACGCTCCTGAGATCTTGGGTTGTTTGTTACATCAGTATAATATATATATTTGTGTATATACATACATATATATATGACATTTAGAACAGTGCATGACACACAGTAATTAATATATAACTGATGATGCTTACTTCTAGTAATATCTTAATAAATATTTTTAATTGTAAATAGCTTATGATCATATGAAACAATGTAAAGCTCATTGTGATATTAGCGATAAAAATAATAAATTAACATTAAAACAAAAATATTTATTCCAGTAGTAACCTAACAATAGATATCAGAATAGATTTATATTAATGTATTCTGCAGTACAATTCAGAGGTATATATCAGTAATTCCAGATTCAATATTTTTCTGGGGAAGGAATGATGGATATATTCTAAATTTTAATCGAAGAGTATCTACTGCTACATTATTTACAGTTGCAAAATACTGGAAGCATATTGATCCTTAATAAGAGGAATCCATTAAATAAATTCTGGTATAGCCATACCGTTAAATTCTTCTTAGGAAATTAAGCTGTTATGGAGGAATAGAGAGGAATATCAAAGATACATAAGAATGTTAAATATATATATATTTCTAAAGATAGTGTAGACAGATATATTAAATGGAGTATACGGTAACTCCATTTCAGAAAAACATGGGTAATTTTCTTGCCTTTTATATTTTCAAGTTTTACATGCATTAATTTTATAATAATAAAAATCATTTAAAATTAAAACATACCAGGTTTTATTTATTGTATGTATATGGCTCAAAACCGAAAAAGGAAAAAAACAGAAATCCGTCTCATTGCAATGTGGTGCAACAGAAATAGCAAGGACTGTGGGGTTGAGAATACCTAGTCTGAGGCTTAACACACTTTCTGTGTGATTTCAGCTTAGTCAATGAGCCACATTTTCCACATCTACCAAATGATGATAGTAGTATCCACCTCAACTGGTTGTGTGGAAAGGAAACAAAATCATACGTGTAAAAACTGTTCTCAATAAATGTTAGCATCTTACTGCCCACTCATGAATAAGAAGAGGTGTTACGCTATACCAGTTAACTGATTCTCCAGACCTCAAGCAAGCAAAATATTTCTTCTGTTCTTGTGGTTTATCTACATCCTTTCACCACATAACAACTGAATAAGAATTTTGCTGTCATTCTTTTCCCATGTACTTACTCCAGGGACTGTGTCAAACAGTACTACCTCAATTGGTAATAAAATAGCTAAGTCCCGAGACCTTCCTTTTGATTACTCTGTATAACTGCCATCTTTACTTTTAAGCATAACTTAATCATGAAAATTTATACGCATACTGAGATATCTTCAACATGTAGTGTAGCAGCTCTCAAACTTTGCTTTTAGGACTTCTTTACTTTCTTACAAATGATTAAGGACCCAAAGAGCATTTGTTTGTTTTGGCCATAGCTATCAACAATTACTGTATTACAAATTAAGACTACCCATTTCAAAAATTATTTTTAATGTAAAATAATAATAAACCTAATACATGTTAACACAAAATATTTTAATGTAAAATAATATTTTCCAAAAACTGGTGAGAAGAGTAACATTTTTATACATTAAAAAAAATCTCTATAGTATCTATCTTTAAGAAAAGCCAGCTGAATCCTCATATCTGCCTTTGAATTCAATTTGTTGCAATATGTTATTTTGGTTACACTGTTTTGCTGCACACATATATTCAGTTAGAAAACAGAAGTATTTTTGTAGCATTTTTCCAATAATTGTGGATACACTTCTTTGATACTACATCAAAATTCAACAAGTAATAGTTTCTGAAAGGTTACTTGCAATGAGGAAATGGAAGCCATACAATGAATATTTGATACTAGAGTAGATTAAATTTGCTGGTCCACCTTGCACTTTGAACTGGCTTTTTAAATCTATGAATAATTTTGTAACATCACGCACTGTAACATTATGCATAGGAAATACTGGTTTGAGTTATGCAGATCTTCCAAATGTTGGGACATTTCATATAGAATATAAAAAAAAAATCACATCTGCTTTATATCATCACTGATCTCCTCTGAAAAGCCTTTAAGTATTAGGGAACTACGAACTTCACAGTAGAAGACATACAAGTTTTCCAAAATTCTAATTTCCACTTGAAAGCTCGACTTTTATCATTGGCAATAAATACTGTTAATTGTTTTCCCTGAGGTGAATGACTCACTTTATCTTTCAAGGAAAATGTCTACCAAATAACCAACTTTGAATCCCCATAGTTTCTCTGTCATTCTTCCAGTTTAAAATGATGCTATGAAAAGAGTAGTTAGTTTAGCTTACGACTCAAACAATTGCACAAGAGCTTTTACTCTAGACAGCCACTGAATAGACAGTATAAGGTATAAGTGCTTTATGTTTACTTCCCACTTTATCATAAATGATATATACTCACTGACTTCATTCTTATGAAGGTTGTCAGCAGTTCTACTCAACTCACTATTTGTTATCTCCATAAGAGCAAATTTAACAAAATGAAAGGGCAAAGAATATTTTGGTATTATGATGAAAAAAAAATATTGATCTCATGGACCCTCTGGAAAGGTCTCAGGGATCTCCAGAGGTCCACAGACCTCAATTTGAGAATCATCAACATAGAACATATACAAGTCCTGGAGTCATACAAATGTTTACATATTCTTACTTCTCCAAGGTAGGGAGGAATTTGTTACACTTTGCTTTATCCTTCTAGGAGAAATTTCTCCTGTCATCATTTAACTCTTCACTTTCCTGACAGCCAGTGAATAATTTTCCAGTAAAAAATTTGTTAGCAGATTTCAGTCTCATCGTATCAACTTTATCTACATGCTGAAGCTGCAGACCCACCTCTACCTGTCCTAAGGTTTCCCAGGGGTAGACAGATGGGTAGCTTCAGTCTTATGAAGCTTACTTATGAAAAGGCAACAATGTTCAACTGATTCTGTTAAAGCATGACATAATCTCTTGGGTGAAATGTTGTAGATGAGGGAGGATTAAACAAGGAAGTATAGGTATGGGCTCTGATAAACTACTAACAGTTATGAGCTGTAGGGCTAGGTTGGGATTTTTTAGCCAAGTCTTGAATACATGGTAATGAAAAGAGAAAAAGTTGCAATCAGCTTTAGTCTCTTTGACAGTGAACAATAGACTGTAAGCTATATGTCAATGTTTTGTTTTCTACCCTAGATATGAACAACAGTCCCATACAGAAGTCTGATGCTCAAGCACGATGACTGTGTACATATGTAATAGATAAAGTACAGTTGATTCTCATCATTTTCAGTAGTTATGTTCTATAGAGTTTCTGTGAATACTGAACTAATCAATACTGAACCATTGTTCTCAGGGGTAATACAGAGTTAGGTTCCTGCAAGCCTGTGGTCACAGCATTTTTGTCATTCAAAACACTATTTGCGTCATATAGGTTTGTTTGCTAAATTCCTTATAAAATATGGTAGACATATCTGCCTTGAAAATCCACTCTTCTACATAACCCTTTTCGCAGGGTTTTTTTTTTTTTTTAATTGTTCTATAGCCTCCTATCTGCAGAACCTGTCTCACTTGCAAGTTTAACATTTTCTTGCTGTATTACCCTTTGAAATGAGCAAGCCAGCTAGCAGTAGCCGAGAAGTGTTTAGCGTTTTCCTAACCCTGGGTAACGTGACGGTAAATTTCTTTGGCTATCAGCCTCACAACAATGCTGCCCACTATGCTTTCTATTGGTCATCATCTCATGAATGTACAAGTTTAGCCACTTTCTCATCTTTTCCACAGCTTTATCATGCACTACACGTTAGTTTAGCACTTTGTACAGTGGCCTCATGTACAGATCAGTGAACTTTCTCTTCCTTTTTCTGGGTGGACCATATTGTTGATTCATTAACATTAAACTCACGGCCAACAGCACTGTAACTTGCGGTGGAACAAAGCTTATCTAACACATGTATTTTCTCCATAAGGCACATCACAGGCTTTTGCACTTAGGAACACTAGACAGCACTTCAGCACTATGTTTGAGGGCTATTTTCAGCAGCAAAAGCACCAAGAAAAAAAAAAAAAAAGCAAAGAACGTGGCACTAAATAGACTGCTAAAAGGATGCTTTTTTACAGCATAAGAGCTAAAACAAGAAGGCAGGCATTACCTTCTCAGCTGGGAATGTGTATATCGGGCAACTAAAAATTTCTGCTGCTCTGCATATGTGCAAGAATAAGTATAAAAGCACCATCATAAGTATTGATTTTGTGGTTACAAGTATATTTTTGTGAGTAGGTGAATTCACAAACACAAAATCCACAAATAATGAGGGTTTACTGTACTTACACAGAATTTAAAGTTCAAAGGTATTTGGAATTATAAAAAAGATATAATCAAGAACAGAAAGATGAAACTGCAAGTGTATTTTTTTTTTTTTTTGCTTTCGGTAATGAAAGTGTTCACCTATAAATTTCTAATGTTTAGAGATGACACTGTATTACTATTAAGGATATTAAATTATCTTGTTACATATGGTGTAACATTAAAAACCCAGAAATTCTGAACAATTTTAATTATGAGCTCTTCACCCAAATGCATCAATTCCCAGTATAAGTCCAATGAAAGAAAATACATTTCAGTTATTAGTTTTTAGTACTGAATGGAATATTGGTAGAAAAGCTATGATGCTTGAATTAAGAAAAATTGCCAACTTGAATAAAAAAGTAATAAATCAGAAAACATTTATGAAGCATTTAATTTTATTTTGAAAATTCATTTTTGGAAAATTACAATTTCCCTGACTAGGATTAATTCCAGAAGTTTTAGAGAAGGCAACCAAATGTAGAAACACAATTTATAGAAAAACCTCATTATTATCCATTTTAAATCATCCATATGTATTTTAAGATCTCCTTAATAATGGCTAAATGCTACAACTTTTCTTATCTCAAACTTGAATCATGCTGTATCACAATATGAAGAGGAAAAAGTAGTAGTTTTTTTTCTTTTTTTGGTGACTTAACAGTTTTTCTTTGTTTCTTTTTCCAAGTCCTCTCATATTCATTAAAATATACCAGCCCCAAGTTATTTCATCCGTATTAGTCTCTCCTATATCTGGTTTTCATGGTAAGTTAGATTAAACCTTCTTGAGTCAACTAATTTGTATGGAGTTATCAATATGTGGAACTATATGATAGTATCATGTTAAATCTCAGAAATTTAAGAAATCATCTTATATGATGAAGTTTCCCTTATTTAGTGACAGAGAAACAACACGAAAGACTACCCTTCCACTTCTACTTTGCTCTATCAACTTCAAAACCGAGTAAAGAACTTTGCTTTGTGATAGGCTCAGTTAATGCAAAACTATAAATCCTTGGATGACAGCTCAGTTATGAATCTCTTTAAGTTAAACCTGGGGTCATATATCAAGCACCTGTAGGAACAGCCCTCATTTATATTCCTCTAACCCTCAATAGGGAAGGTTCTATGAGGCTAAACTCTGGGTCAGTCATATTGCTAGTCTTAACTATGCATTCTAATAAAATTTTCTCAGTAATGAGGTTTATGTTAAGTGTCATTGATTTATCAACTATTTATTTAATATACTCCTTGAACTGTGTGAATCACCTGGGATAGAAAATGAATGATACTGTATATTTCTGTCAATTGCCATTTTTCAAGTTAATTTTATGTATGGAAAGAAAGAATCACTATTTTCATTAGAAGATCATCCTTTCCCCAATGTATATGTGTTGGTCTATTTCTATACTTCAGTCTGTCCTACTGGTTGACCTGTTGATCCCTGCACTAATCCCATACTCTATAAACTTCTCAAACTTTATGATGAGTCCTGAAATCTGGTAGCATGTATTCTTCTTAAGGATTGTACTAGCTATGCTATATCCTTTGAATTTCCATATAAACATGAAAATTATCTAATTAATATCCACCAAAATGAAAAACTATACTTATAGTTGGAATAGTAATAAATCTATAGATCAATTATATTCGTCATTTATTTAGCTCTTCATTAAATTCTCTAAGCAATGTTTTAAGGCTTTCAGTATAGAGATCTCACACATCTGTGAAGTTCTCTCCTGGGTATTTTGTGGTTTTATGCTATCATAGCTGGTATTTTTAAAATTTCATTTTGTAAGTGTTTGTTACTAGTATATAAAAATAGAAGTGATTTTTATATACTGACCTGTATCTATAATTGACCACTCTGGAGCTGTTTTACTATTTTTGCAGTGTGTGCTTCCATTTGGAATTATTTTCCTTCAAGCCAAAGAACTTTCTTTAGTATTTCTTGTAGTGAAAGTTGCTATAGACACATTGTTTTGTTTAAAAAGTATTTATTTTGTACACATTTTTGAAGAATATTTTTGTCAAGTGTAGAATTCTATGTTGACTTTTTTTCTTCTTTTAGCCCTTTAAATACATCATTTCATGTTTTCTTGCTGCAACAGGGAAAAGTCAGTTACCAGTCTTATTGTTGCTCTTACAAAGGTAATGTATATTTTTTACTCTGGCTATTTTCAAGATTTTCTTTTTACCTTTGGCGTCAAATATCTGGCCCTGCTATGTCTTCGTGGTGTTTTCTTCACATTTATACCTTTTAGGGATTACTAAATTTCTTAAATCTGTAGATTTAGAAATGTCTCATGTATTATTTTTTTCTAATATTGTTTCTGTCCCATTCTGTCTCTCTCTTCTCTTTCTGAGATTTTAATCATTTATATTTTTTACCCTTTTGACTACATAATACATCTCTCCTATAATATATTTTCTTTTTCTTCAGTTTTTCATCTTGAGCTTCACTTTGTATGTTTTCCACTGGCCTGAATTGAGCTCATTAATTCTGTCAAGATTGCAGTTAATCCTCATCCAAAGAATTTTTAATTTTATATATTGTATTTTTCAGTTCTAAAATGTCCATTTGATTTTATATTTTATATATATATATACACACATATATATATTCAGATATTGAGATCTCTTGTCATTGATTTTTTTCCATTCTTCCTTCTATTTTCTTTAACATATTTATAATAGTCATGTGTGAGTCCTTGTTTGGATCACCTGTGGTTCTGCTTCTATTATCTGCCTTTTCTCTTACTGGCCACATTTTCTTGCCTCCTAGTATGTCTAGTATTTTTCTCTTATTAGTTTATGTAGACACTAAAAATAACTTTGAGATAAAATTCCTACAATAATTCCCCAAGTGGGTTGCATTTCTTCCATTAGGCAGGTAGACTGAGAAGCTGAGTCAAGGCTGGGTTGGAACTTTACTTACACTTAGCCCACCCTCTATTTTCAATTATCAAAAGGATGAAATCTGTTTTGTGGTTATTTCAGGCTCCTCCCTCTAGTGGGACTTTGTTTCCCAAGCAACATAATAAGAAGGGAAGTTGATTCTGACTTTCCTAACTAAGAACCTATTCTCCTTTATGATCCCAGAGCCCAGCACATGCCCATGAGGGAGGGGATAGGAAGAGCTGCCATTTGGCTCTCCTTTAGTTTTCGATCTGTGACATGACAAAATATGAAAAGCTCTGATATTTCATTCCTCCACGAGACTAATTCTGTCTAACCCAAACCCACCCTATGTCCAGGGTGGGTGGGAGGAAGAGAGAAAGATTGAGAGAGAGAGAGATTGAAGAAGAGAAAAAGAGAAGAAAAGCCAATGACATAATTTCAGGACACCTGAGAAAGGCTCTTCCCTATCTGAAACTTTAATTCAACTACTCTTTGTTTTCACAGCTTTCTGCCATCCTTTAAAAATAGGAATCTGTAATATATCTGTCATTTTTTTCCCCCAAATTCTCTCAGTGACAACAATGGCATGCTACCATCAACTTCATTCTACCAAATAGTGGAAATTTATCTGAAAATTTATCTCATTTTTTCAAGCTAGGAACATCCCACCTAAACTCGTGTTCAGTTTTTGATAGTCATTAAAGTTAGATCTTACTGACTTCTAAATACTCTAAGTTATAATGATGTTATTCAAAGAAGTGGCTAATTACATTAAAATGTCTATCAAACTGGTAGAATGACTAAATTGCCCTGTCAATTTAGTCAAAACAGTAAGTATGCCAACTGTTTTAGAAAAAAATCAGAGATAAATTAGAATACTTAACATTTTCTCAGAAACTTGTAAATACGTGCTGGTTACTAAACATTTTTCTTAATGTTATTCATGATTAATTATATCACTACTAAGCAGCAGATTAGCTTTGTGTCACAAATATTTTAATGTCATTAGAGTATCAAAATTCTAAAAAAGTATGTCTCTTGTTACTTGTCTTATGCTAATAAGAAACTTTATATATTGTTCTTTTATAGAATATATATTTCTGCAAAAAATCCCTTGCTTTTGAAACCAGATCTCTCATTTCATAATCAGCATTTTTAACAGTAAAACTTTGTGATTATTTAAATGAAATAACTAAAGTTTTTGAAGTTTGCTGCTGTTGTTGATATTGTTTAAAATAAAGATAAATGAATATTGCTGGGCTTGGAGAACAATGATGGCCAACTGACACTGAATCTTCCCCACACACCCTTCCAAATAAATCATAAAAATGACAATAATGGCAAATAAACCCAAAAATAACCCATGACTTCAACATCACTAAGAGACAGAGAATACAACAATCTTTAAAAACAAAGAAAAGAAAATTCCAGCAGAGTTTCCACCTGATGTTAAGCCTGCAGGTATGGAGAGGGAGAGAGAAAAGGCATAAGAGACTCCAAGAAAATATGTGAAGGAAGCAGAGGACATAGATGAAACACAGACCAAATCATTCCCCAAAAACACAAACTGCAGCATTATATTCCAAAATAATAAATTCAGGTAAAATGTGGTTGATTATAACACTAACTATAGAGAAGGGGCTTGGTAGTATACAGGATCAGCAGTGGCAGCCTGGAAGAAGCATTGCTTCCTGAAGAGAAAGAAATATAAAGAGGCTGGAATGAGGCATGAAGGAATATGAGAAAATAACAGGGCAAAATTAATGCTTCTTGCAGAAAAAGGTGACAAAACACCAACTCTTCAACTCTCCAACACCAATCAACAACAACATTCTTTTAAAAACTGAACAGAAAAGAGCAAAAATGACAAACTGTACTTTTGAATTAGGAATGCTATTCATAGAATAAACAATAGAAAAAAGCAGATCATGTCAATATAAAATGACTTAAAATTTTTTAATTGTGACTAAAGCAATTCTACTGATGAAAACTATCTCCTAAGAAACAAACATGAAGCTATGTAACAAATACAAAAACATTCCAAGTTGAATTAAACATCCTAAAACATGTATTTGGGGTCATGAAAAAAACACCTTGAATTATAAATACAAAAACTAATACCAGAAATGGACAAATTAGAAGAAAAGAGAACTGAATGAACTCATAAAAGAAATAAAAGAAAAAGAGTAACATATCAGAAATAAAGACTAAAGGAAAAGATTCCCAAGGGAAAACAGATTCAAATGAAAATTTAATAAAGGCCACTGTATAAAAAAAGTAAAATCCCCAGGAGAATAAAAAATTATATTTAAAAAAAGTAAAAAGGGCCAGAGAGAAAGTGTTTGAATTGGAAGACAATCAAAAATAGTCCAAGGCGGGGGTGGGGGAGGGATGAATTGGGTGATAAGGGTTGACATACAGACACTAATATGTATAAAATAGATAACTAATAAGAACGTGCTCTATAAAATAAATAAATAAAATTTTTAAAAAACCAATAGTCCAAGGCATGTATAATTATAGTCTATAAAAAGGAAAACCAAAAGAATAAAAATTAATATTTCGATATTTACAATGATAATCAAAAAACATTCTGAAAACAAAAGAATATCTGACTCCACATATTGAATTTACTCCGAACAGAACAGTAAACTCTGGCACATATCTAGCAAAGCTATTAAAGTTTAAAGACAAAGTCCTCAGAACCTTCAAACAAAGGGATGCAAATTCAACAGAATTAGAATGTTAATAGACTTCTCAAAAACAAATACAAAGCAAGGCACAAGTAGAGTGGTATTTTTGAGAAAGTTAAAGAATAAAAGCGTGAGCCAAAGGCATTATCTTTAGTCAAAACCTTTTTTTTAAGTATCAAGGCTATAGAAAAACAGATTTAAATGTGAAGGACTCAGGGAATATTGTACACGTGTACACTTCCTGAGGAGTCTACCTGAGGATGAGCTTCATCTAACCAAGAGAGGACTGGAAAAACTTGCAAAGGCACTGATGGTGAGCATTCCATATGTTTTCTTTTAGAATTAAGACTAAAACAAAGGTGGAATCACAGGTAGAAAAATAATATTCATGAAATTATAATTTATGACAAAGTATTGAAGAGTCTGGCTCCTGGCCAAAGTTTGGTGTTTGGGTGTGTGATCTTTCGGGCCTCATGGGGGAAAGCTGCCCACACCAGACTTGGTGGAGGCCAGCGCATTGCAGTCTCTGAGGAAGTTGTTAGTCAAGGACCCAGGTCCTACTGGCTGGCCATGTTCTTAGAACAGAACAGTATAACATAAAATATATTAGAGAAAGAGGTAAAGAGCATATGGTAAGGCAAAAGCAGTCAAATGTTTACAAAGAATAAATTTGATTAAAGGATATACAGATATTCTTCATAATACTTATTTTTGCAACTTTTCTATGTTTGAAAATATCTTCTAATAAAAATTCAAAAATATGTATAAACTAAAAAAGTAAAATTATTTGCAAAATGTATTTACTGGGGAGTATAATGAGGGGTCATAACATTTGATGTCTTTGTGGATCTCAATATAAATCAATTCCTCCCTTACAAAATATAATTTCACATTGGCTGGATTTCTCTGTTCCTCCAAATCTGGTCTCTGGCTCTCTACAGTTTGCTGTGTCCCTCTGGACGCTGACATTTATGGACTGAATGAATTGGCTCCCTTTTCCTAAGGTATTCTCTTGTGTTTATCCAATGAGATATGCAAGTAGGATCACCATGTGTGAGATAAGTTAGGTCAAGCTTGCTTTGTTCCTCTACTAAAGTTTACTATGTCTTTTGAGTGGTCCTTTTGAACAGACACAACTGTACTTAAAGCTACAACTCTATCTTCAGGAACCTGCAAAACTGTTTCTTTCCCTTGCTTAGGGGATGTAACAGCAACCTTAGTCTGTGAGCCTACTGCCCAAGCTTCACTGTCCCTTGTTGGTTTCCTTTAACCCTGCCCACACTTTTGTAAATATTCCCTTTATTAAGCTTTTCCGCAGTCACTCTTTTTTGAGAGTGTTGTATCTTTCTTGCAGGGATCTTGTCTGGTACATAATACTAATGGAAAACAAAAAACAAAAAAACCTACAAAAAAATGGAATGTACTTAAATGCTGAAAATATTCTGAAAACTGTATATTACAAAAAATGCAATTATTAGTAGAAGCAGTGAAATAGTATGTAACATTAATCATTTTGAAATATCTACATGGACTGTTTCACAGATGAAAAAAGGATGAAACTAATTGTGTTAAGAAAGCATCATATGTTTTCTCAAAAGATTTCTACAGAGTAGCTTAACGTAATGGTGCATATATAGTTTGGTAGGGATTAAATATTTATATATGGATACCAGAAGCAATAGCTTAAACACGAAATGAAGCCCATGCTATTTCTGATCATTTACATTATAAATTATTATCACTTAAATTTTATCACTCTCCTTGCAGCCATGGTTAACATCCTAAAGACCATTCAAGGGAAAGGAAGGGTCAAAGTAACTAAAAGCAATTTAAATACAAAAGATGGCTATTTTCCTTAATTTTTCTTTATCTTCCCTCCATTTTTCTCAAAATATTCTGTCCATATTCTTTAACAAAATCTACCTGAATTCTACCACTGAACATTAATATCAGCAGGTTAAGTAAAAGGGGACATTTTCTTTCATTCAGTTTATGTTAACTCCATCTTCTAGTTGCTCAGTCTCAAAATCTTGGAGTCATCCTGGATTCCTATCACTGTCTTGTACCTCAAATCCTATCCATCAGCAAAAACTATTGGTTCTGACTTCAAAATATAAAATCTGACTACTCATCACTTTCTCCACTGCTCCACCCTCATCTGAACTACCTTCTCCTCTCACTTAGGTTACTATAATATCCTTCCAATTGCCTCTCTTAATATCTCTTCCTAACACAGTGGCCAGAACAATCCCTTTAAAAGGAAGACAGACTATGTCACACTTTTCCTCAAAACTCTACAATGGTTCCTCGTTTCACGCAAAGTAAAACCCAAAGTCTACACCTGCTTAAAAGGCCCTATGTGATCTTTTTCCCATTACCTCTCAAAACTCACTGCCTACTAATTTTCAACACGTTCTCTCTCCTCTAGCCCAACTGGCCTCCCTGTTGCCCCACAAATGCAGCAGGCATGATTGCCACCTTTATACTAGCTATGCTCACTGCCTGGAATGCTCAACTTCCAAAGAGCCACAAGATAAACTTTATGTATTTTCTTAAATGTCACCTTTTCAAGGGGTCTACTAAGACCTCCTACTTAATATTTCTAAGATGTCCCTTATCCCCAACATCCTATCCCCCACTCTTTTCTATTTTCTTTGTTTCACAAGAATTATTGTCTTATAACTTTCTATATCATTTATATATTCCATTTATTATTTATGGCCTCCTGTGACTCAAGTGCAATGACTGGCACTAAGCAAGTGTTCAATAAAAATTTGTTGAATGAATTGATGAATTAATACATGCAAAAAAATATGTATTGAATGCCTCCAAAATTGTTAGGTACTCTAAAAGTTTTTTTCTAATAAACATATATTCTGTAGGTTAATGATATTGAATATCTAAATGTATTAAAATCATAATACAATTTTTTCACAAAAAAGGAATTTCTAATTTCTGAGTAAATCCTACTCAAATATTTCTGTATATATATTTCAAACATACCACAGAAAGATTTATCTTGTCATTACTCCCCTTTATATTTGCTCTCCACTCCCATCTCAGCTCCAAAGCTGGATTATGTGGTTCTACTTCTCTTTGTACCACCATGGCACTTAATATATTTGATTGGGGTTATCTCTTAACGTGTCTCTATCCCATAATCGATTAAGAAATTTTCCAGGGCTATGTCTATTGCATTCACCTTAGTTTTCCCAGCACTTAAAGTCGGTACTGCATAAATGTTTAATGAATAAAAAGGAGAAAAAGAAAAGAATAAGAAAGCACACAGACCTCCCTGTATATTTTTTTGCAACTTGTCAACATATTAATTGTTTCAAAATTGAGAAAAAGAAGAAGTAAGTTTCCTTCTTGCCTTTTTCTTAAAGTTTTCTTCAGTTGTAAGTAGTCAGATAAAAGAAGCCTATATAAAAGCCCAGACAAAAGAATGAAAACTCAACCTAAGACTAAAATGAATTAATTTTTCTAATGTTTTAGTTTTACTACATGTAGGTAATTGACTGTTTTCAAAATGTCACATAAACATGCTAACATTTTTATTGTTTTAACACTCTTTATCACCCCTAGAGTACCATGAAAATTTTATCAGTGTTTGTATAACAAATTCAGGGATCCTGGGTCATGGTGCTTTAAGCAAAGGCATATTTAAGAGCTTAACTAACATTTGAGCAATTCTTCAGTATCAGCTATGGGTTTGATTTCAAATTCCCATTTATTTAATGATGGCTCTACCAACAATAACTTGAAGTACAGCAAGAAGACTGAAAATTAATTCAAGCACAAGAATCAAGAACTCAAGATTTTCTAAGTACTATAAAAAGCACTTGATCTATGAATCTGAAGCTATCAGAACAGTAAAATTGATCAGCTAATGTATTAACTACATCCTAGGATAGGCTGATCAATATTTTGCCTTAGATTAAAAATGTAAGGATGCTACTAAGATATTTCTATGATGAATAAGATAAACTTAACTCTCCAGTAACACTTAAATTATTATAGGCAAATAAAATGTATCATCAACTCAGGAATTTATTTGTTTATTTATTTTCAAATTGGAGAGCATTTTCGGAGAAAAACTCAGAGTTGTACTGACTTTAGCCAACATGTTTTCCAATTATTTTATCCAGAAAAATAACTCATTGGTTTTCTTTTTCTTTTCAACTTGACAATATAAAAAGATGCACAGCTCTAAGAAATAGGGATAAAATCAGCTTAACACATTTTTCTTACCTAAGCTTTTGCCTTTATGGGGGATCAGTAATTCTGTCATGAAGAAAAGCCTATCACAGAATTATAACTACAAAGATAAAACTTCTTATTGGTTTATTTAACAATAAAATTTAGATTTCAGTTAATCTCTTTGCCTGACGGAATAGCCAATGCTTGATCCAGTAGACAGATATATTATGCATTAAAGTTGGAGAATGACCATTAGATCATACCCTATTGCCTTTGTTCTGGTTAGGTCACAAGCCTCTAAAAGCCTATTTGAAATGTAACATTCTTAATGAGAATGAGTCTGAAACTGGAAATTTAACAAGCATATGTTTATGAATACAGACACTAACTTGCCTTTGTAGTTAGCTGCTTATTTTTGAAAGTGAACCTCCTCTACTCTACTCACACTGTTTTAATTCCATAGAACAGCATCCTTCCTCTTATCCATAGAGCTTTTTTCCCTAAAATTGTACCTAGGATACTTCCGCTAAATAGTCACTCCCATTCTTATAGCTGAAACTCAATGCAATCTTGTAATTATGTGCTTATCCCTGTTTTAATGATTATACATTTGTTTTGTTTCTGAAACTCTGTACAGGTTGCAGAGGAAGAGATATGTTTGAATTGCTGTGAATGCTGTGGTGAGATAATAAATACTAGATGCCTAAGGACTGATCACAGTCCCATAAAAAAGGCATTGTAGGGGCTTCCCTGGTGGCGCAGTGGTTGAGAGTCTGCCTGCCAATGCAGGGGACACGGGTTCGAGCCCTGGTCTGGGAAGATCCCACATGCCGCGGAGCAACTAGGCCCGTGAGCCACAATTACTGAGCCTGCGCGTCTGGAGCCTGTGCTCCGCAACAAGAGAGGCCGCGATAGTGAGAGGCCCGCGCACTGCGATGAAGAGTGGCCCCCGCTCGCCGCAACTAGAGAAAGCCCTCGCACAGAAACGAAGACCCAACACGGCCATAAATAAATAAATTAATTAATTAAATTAAAAAAAAAAAAGGCATTGTATTTATTTCAGTCTGTATTTCCTGAACAATACTGGTTTAAACAAAAAGAAAAAAAGAAGATCTACAGGTTACAGGCTAGAAAATGTGGCTCAAGAAGAAGGATTCCTGCTGTGGATAAACCTATCAAAGATAGTATCTTGCCTTCTCATAGGGAGAACTGCTGCTTCAGAGTGATAGCTGTATCTACATAAGTAGCAAAGTAAAATATTGTATGGCAAAAATTCCTACTTATAAGGGAAATCATATGAGTAGAGAAATACTTATGTGGGATTTAGTGACCCAGAAAGTCTAGATCCTTGATCAAACCTCCACTTAACTTTGCCTGAGGAGAGTAATTTGGCATACATATGCAAAGGGTTACAATAGGAATTCTTTTACTTTTAACAAAATTTGTCCCACATCACATTTTAGCAATATAATTAGACGCTGAACATGTCATACAGCCCACTGAAATTATAGAGCATTTAAAGACCACTTTAAGGTATTCTCATAATTTCTAATTGCTTAGATATTTTATTATGGATACAGTTTTCACTTCATAAAGCTTCCTGTAAAGAAACTTCTACCAATATTTTTATTGTCAACTTGATCAGCCTGATTGCTTTTTTCCTGCTACACAGAAGTTGCTCTGTTGGCTACCAGCATACATTCCTCAAGCGATGTTATAAATGGAAATAAGGCACTTAGGGATGTTATAAATGGAAGAATAAGGCCAAGAAGGGAGTCAGTACAGAATGGGGAAATTATTCTTGTGAATATTTGTACACAAATATAATTTTGAGGAACTGTACATATGCTTGCACACATGATTTATACCTTAATTTTTTTTAATGAATATTAAGAATTTTTTCCCGATTTATCATGGGTTTTTAAGTGAAATGCAAAATATTTCATGAATAAATCTCTTAAATACTAGAATAAGTAATCAACTGGCAGCAACTTTGATAGTTGAGTTTATGTTTCTTTTATCACTTTTCCATCTTTGTTTCTCATATGGATAGTAGCAGAGACAGAGAATTTTGCTTCAGAGCATGAAAATAAAAGTATATTATTTGAAATTCACAACACAATTGTTCAGAAAGCATTCTGGAAAAAAAATAAGAAAAAAGTAGCATGGAAAACATTCACAGTGTGGGGGGGGGGGCACCAAAAAGAAAACCAAGAAAAAGATGTTGAATAGTCAAAACAATCTTGAGAAAGAACAAAGCTGAATGTATCATGCTCCATAATTTCAAGCTATACTACAAAGCTACCATAATCAAAACAGTATGGTACTGGCACAAAAACAGACACACAAATCAATGGAACAGAACTATGAGCTCAGAAATAAACCCACACATATATGGACAATAAATTTACAACAAAGGAGCAAAGAACATACAATGGAGAAAGGATAGTCTCTTCAATAAATGGTGCTGAGAAAACTGAACAGCCACATACAAAAGAATAAAACTAGACCACTATCTTATACCATACACAAAAATTAACTCAAAATGGATTAAAGATTTGAATGTAAAACCTGAAACCATAAAATTCCTAGAAGAAAACACAGACAGTAACTTTATTGACATTAGACTTAGCAATGATTTTGTGGATCTGAATCCAAAGGCAAGGGAAACAAAAGCAAAAATAAACAAATGGGACTACATCAAAGCAAAAAGCTTCTGCACAGAGAAGGAAATTAACATCAAAATGAAAAGGCAACCTACTGAATGGGAGAAGATATTGGCAATTCATATCAGATAAGGGTTAATAACAAAAATGTAGAAGAACCCATAGAATTCAACAACAACAACAAATGAACAATTAAAAAATGGTCAGAGGATCTGAATATGCATTTTTCCGAAGAAGACATACAGATGGCCAACAGGCATATGAAAAGATTTAACATCACTACTTATTAAGGAAATGCAAATCAAACCTCAATTAGACATCATCTCACAACTGTTAGAATGGCTATTATCAAAAAGATAAGAAATAACAAATATTAGAGGATGTGGAGAAAAGAAAACCCTCATGCACGGTTGATGGGGGCTGTAAAATGGTGCAGCCACTATTGAAAACAGTATGGAGATTCTTCAAAAAACTAGGACTAGAAATACTGTATGATCCAGCTATTCCACTTCTGGGTATTTATATAAAGAACATGAAAACACTAATTCAAAAAGATATATGCACCTCTATGTTCAATATTCATTGCAGCATTATTTATAATAATCAAGATATGGAAGCAACCTAAGTGTCCATGGACAGATGAATGGATAAAGAAAGTGTGGTATATTTATATATATGCTACTCAGCCATTAAAAAAAGAGAATGACATCCTGCCACTTGCAACAACCTGGACAGATCCTGAAGATATTATACTAAGTCAAATACGTCAGACAGAGAAAGACAAGTACCATATGATTTCATTCATATGTGGAATCTAAAAAAGAAAAAAAAACCAAACAAACTCATAGATACAGAGAATAGATTCGTGGTTTCCAAAGGGGAAGGGGGTTGGACGGTGGGTGAAATGGGGAAGGAGGTCAGCTGTATGGTGATGGATGGTAACTAGATTTGTGCTGATCACTTTGTAGTGTATACAGATGCCAAATTATAATGCTATGCTGTACACCTGAAACTTTTATATATATATGTTACATTTATAGACACTGAACCTGCACTATGAAAAGGAAACAATCATACATAGAAAACTTCCCATCACTATAATAGATACTCAAATGATAAAATATTAAAAGTGAACGTAAAAGAGAAGTTTCATGCAAAAACAATGCATTGTATTCATATGAAGAGAGTAAAAGCAAAGAAGAAAACTACTGTGATTATAAAATAAAGGGAAATAATCAATTCCTCATGCAAGAAGGCGGTAAAAGGAGAAAGAGAAGTGTCAAGAACCCAGTGTTTTACCTGTAGGTACACTAATAGGAAAATCTACCCATTCTGTTAAATGTTTATCATCACCCAAAACATAGTAGAACAGATATACTCTTTGATTTTATAAGAAAAGGAAAGTCAGAAAAAGAAACCAAAAAAGAGCATTTACCTCAAAAGTGACTCTCAACACTGGCCTTTCATCCATTGTTAGCCCAAATTCAAACTACAAGTTTCTTTAAACCTTATTTCTTTGAAATCGAAGTCATAAAACTGCAAATTATCTAAACTCCTTTACGAATACTCTAATATCTAAAAACATCCACTCTACTGTTTGACACAGGATCTAAATACCTTAACACAAAAAGAACTCAATGTTAGAAATGATACTTGTCTCAGGCAGGGAGGCAAGATAGCCCTATAGAAAGAGAACTTGTTTTAAATAAAAACAAGCTAAGTTTATTGAACACTTACTATGTGTCAAACACTGTTATTTACATGTATTATTTCACAATGATCCTATGGGATAAGTGCTATCATTACAATTACTTTGAGAAACTGTGGTACAAAAAGTTAACTAATTTGTCCAAGGATTTAAGTCCTGTAGTTGGGGGAGGTGAGAAGAATATAAACCTGATGTGGGTAAACTCATAAGGCTGAGCTTTTACTCATGAAGCATCCTATGTTAAAGGGCTGACATGGCAACTAACTAGCTACGCAACCACCAGCAAATTATTTAGGCTTTTTGCCATGCCTCAATTTTCCTTAATTGTAAAGTCACTTTAAATGTTTTTCACAATAGCTAAATTCTCTAGGTTTCAAATAAAAACAATTTGAATTAAGCACCATCATTGAGTGAGTCATCCTATGAGGCAATATGATGATATAAGAGATCTTTTCTCTTAAAAAACACACTTTTTCTTTCTTCTTCATATTTATTCACACGTACTTGTCTCTGAGGATAGGAAAGAACAATATTTCTCTTCCTGAATCCTTGAGTATAAAGAAAGAAGCCACGTAAGACTTGACTCTGTTTCTTCACTAAGGAACCCACAAAGTTTATGAGTGTCATTTTAATTGGCCAAGGCCAATGTACCTCCTGCAGGGTCCTCCAGCCAGAGTTCCTTTGCCTACTCACTCTTTGCATCAAACCAGAAACACGGACCCCACACCCAATAACTCTTAACCTCCCAGATATCTTAGTAGAGGTAGAAATACCCATAATAGGACCCAGAAATCACATCAGCTGTGGCAACACCGGTCCTTACCCTCCAATCTTCTATTTAAACCAGAGTTTACTTAGCACTGACTTAGGTAATTTTGGTTCCAAGGTAACCAGAAGTGAACTTTCTCCGAATGATTATGAAATAATTAATTTTTTAAATTAAAGCATAATTTACCTTCAGAAAAACCTACCATTTTTTTATGTACAGTTCTAAGAGTTACAGCCATATAATCGCCACCAAAAGTGAGTTATAAAATAGTAGTTCCACTACCCCCAAATTCACCCTTTTTGGCGTATAGTTCTATCAGTTCTGGAGAACACACACAGTTGTGTAACTACTATCACAATCAAGACATAAAACAGTTCCATCTCCACAAGACTCTCTTGTGCCCTTCTGTAGAAAATTTCACCCTCTGTCCCCTTCCCTTGGCAACTATAGATCCGTTTTCTGTCTCTATAAACATCTTTTTTTCCCAGAATGTCATATAAAAAGAATCATACAGTTTATAGCCTCTTGAGTCCAGTTTTCCACTTAGCATAATGAATGTGAAATTTATTCAAGTTGTTGCATTTATCAGTAGTTAGTTCAATTGCCGAGAAGTATAGCATTAAATGGATGTACCACAGTTTGTTTATCCAGTCACTAGTTGAAGGACACTTGGGTTGTCTGCAAGTGACTAGGAACAGAGTTGCTCTAAGTATGTGCATACAGGTGTTTGGGTAAACCTAAGTTTTTACTTCCCTTGAGTAAATACCTAGCAATGGAATTGCTGGGTTGCACAGTAACTGTGACTTTACCTCATAAGAAACAGCCAAACAGTCTTCCTAAGTGATCATACTATATTGCATTCCCACTAGCAATGTATGGATTTAAAAGTCCAATTTGCTCTCCATGGTATTATCAATTGTGTTGTTGCTAACCATTCCAGTAGGCATAAGATGGTATCACAGTGTGGTTTTAATTTGCATTCCCCTAAAGACTAAAGATGCTGAGCATGTTTTCATGTGCTTACTTTGTGTATACCTTTTTGCGGACTATCTATTCAAATATTTTGACCTTTTAATAATTGGGTTGTTTGGATTTTTTCATTATTGAGTTTTGAGAACTCTTTATATAATCTGGGTAAAAGAACCTTATCAGGTATATGATAACTTACAAGTAGGTTGACTATATTTTCATTTTCTCAACAGTGTCTTTGAATAGCAAATTTTTTTATTTTGATGAAGGTCAATTTATCAGTATTTTCATTTTATGGGCTATGCTTTGGAGTTTTATTTAGGAAATCCTTTTGCCTAACACAAGGTCACAAAAACTTTCTACAACATTTTCTTCTGAAAGTTTTACAGTTTTAGGTTTTAGATATAGGCCTATGACCCATTTTTTAGTTAATTTTTATGTATGGTGCAAAATATGGATCAATGTTCATTTATTCAGCATATGGATGTTCAATTGTTCTAATGTAATTTTTTGAATTGCCTTTTCACCTTTTTTGAAAATCAATTGACCATACATGCGTGAGTCTACATCTGGCCTCTCTATTTAAGCAATTCATTCTGAAGGAGACTTAGGAAGTAGATGCCAGAAGCATATCTAGGTATTGTCAACCAATAATGTTTTTTAAAATAGTTGTATTCATATACTTCAACCTAGGAGCTTAAGGCAGTATTGATTCACTAGTCTTCTGCTTTATATAGTCAACATAAAACAAATTGATATCCCATATGCAAAAACTGGACAAATTTTAAGGCTCTAAAAGAAAAAAAGATGAATTGATATAAAATCCAGGTCATAGAAGTTTTCAAAGAGTTAAAAGTTTAAAAGGATTAAAATTTATTTAAGAAAATTACTATTTTTAAATGGGATGACAGAAAAGGAAAGGAAAGGAGAATAGGAAAGTGAAGGGAAAGAATAATAGAAAATGAAAAAAAAGGGGGGGCATTTATTGAGCACCTAGTATTACCATACACCATATTAGGTGTTTTTTCATGTGATGTTAGTTATTTTGAATCATTGTTTCTGATACCAGTTTATTCAACCAGTTTGTAGAGAAGGCAATCATAGAAGTCAAGATTCTTCCACCCAGTTCAATGTTCAATCCTGTTATGTATCTCTAATCAAAAGTTATTCTTCAGATAACTTTAAGAGCCAAATTCTGTTGAATTCCTAATGAATCACATGAAGTGTGGGAAGTTTTTAAGATATCCAGGAAAAAAGTGACAAACTAAAAGATAATCAATTCTGTAGTGAAGTGTGGACAAGGAAGCCATGTGTCCATTCATTCAACAATCATTGAGCATCAGCACACTGAAGGGCCTATGCTGGGTACCACTGAAGTAAGAGGAGTTAAGACACACTGCAACCTCTTACACTCAGGCACCTCAAGGAGGCGAGAAAAGATATATCCAGTAACCATGATTTGAAAGAAAAGAGAAAAATATTTAGTAAAAGAAATGCAAACAAAATGCTGAGGTAGTTTTAAGAAGACAAAAAGAAAAAAATCTAAATGGGAAGATTAGAGAAACCGTAGGAACAGACTACACTTGAGCTGGTGGTTCTTAGAATGAGAAGCAGATATGATGACACGCCACGTTAAGGAGAAAAAGCACTTAAAATGCATGGAGAAAGTGGGGGTATGTGCAGGGAACAGAAAGAATAAGCTCACTGGGTTAAAACATAGAATATGTGGAGATAAATTATGGGAGATAACCTTGGGAAAGTAGACTGAGGTCAGATAATGCATGCCTTGCTATGACATTTATTCTTCCTATGACAAATATTTCCAGAGTGCCTACCAAAAGACAGGCACAACAGCAGGCACTGACAATATTAGCCACAGACAAGACACACAAGGTGCCTGCCCTCATGAAGGCAAAGTCCAGAGGCTCAGGCGCTTGGACTTTATTCAAGAAGCAATGGCTCTTGCATAGCACAGGGAGATCAGCTCGGTGCTTTGTGACCACCTAGAGGGGTGGGATGGGGGGTGGGAGGGAGACGCAAGAGGGAGGGGATATGGGGATATATGTATATGTATAGCTGATTCACTTCGTTATACAGCAGAAACTAACACACCATTGTAAAGCAATTATACTCCAATAAAGCTGTTAAAAAAAAATTGGTAAATACTAGATTTAACAAAATTAAACAGCTTTCTTAAATGCAAAAATATAAAATAAAATAAAAAAATAAAGATGCAGACGTAGAGAATGGACTTCAGGACACAGGGAGGGGGAAGGGTAAGCTGGGACAAAAAAAAAAAAGAAGCAACGGCTCTTAATGAAGATTTTCAAGCAGTCAGGCTGGTTTGGGGAGGTGGGATGGTAGAGGAATATTAGTTTAACCAGGAAAACAAGTAAAAAAAATTCAAACTATTTTCTTTTGCATCTTAACTTTGATTTTGCTAAAAAGTGTGAACAATGAGAAATATATAGTGCTTTATAAATGAAAATCATTTCTAAATAGACTTTTGAACGTTTACAGTTTGGATGGGACAGTACACTGAATAAAATGTTTTGCTAAATAGGAGAATCACATTATAATGTGCAATATTCTGCACATTTGATGTCTCCTGGCATTATCTTCTGATTTCCACTCAGACAATGCCCGATTCATGAGATGATCAGACAGATTTTGTTACTGAGGGTGAAAACTACTGCTGGCTCTTATCTGAGTACCATATATATATAGTATATAAACTATATATCTCTCTATATATCATATATAGTATACATAATATATATCATATATACATATCATAAATATCATATAGTATGATAGTATAGTATATATATATGTTATAAATATCATATATAGTATGTATATATGTAATATATATATTGACATGTATATCTCCTAATATTGTTAAGCCTCGAAAATAAAGCAGGTTTACATATAGAACATAAAGTTCATATAGTGGAGTGGAATTTATAATATGTTAATCTAGAAAGAAAAGTAACTTGTATCTAAACACCTTAATGACTTCCATCCACCTAAAAATACTTGTACCAATGAGTATGTACACTCTATTTAGAGGGGGAAAGCTAAATTAAATAGATTCTTTAACTAGATTCAAACCCCAATTAATATTTAATTGTTAAAGGCTTAACTTCAAGGAAGGAGATAATTTTTCATCACCTGCTTCTTTCAGTAATTGAGATTTAAACAGGAGTGAAATTTAACAAGTTTTACTCTACAGAACATTCTGCACATTTGATGTCTCCTTGGCATTGTCTTCTGATTTCCACTCAGACAATGCCCGATTCATGAGATGATCAGACAGATATTGTTACTGAGAGTGAGAACTACTGCTGGCTCTTATCTGAGTACCACCCCGCAGTCTGACACAATGCTCCCAAAGTTTCCGAGAGAAAAATTCTATTCTGGAGTTTATAATGTCCTATGTCCTCACAGTGGGGGTCAAATAGTGTGTCTGTGCTACAAAACAGACAGAAAATACTCAGCTTTGGTTATTGAAACAAATGACATATGATTTCTTTTAAACTTTTCAATGATGTATTCAGGGCTTTTCCAGTATAGTACAATATAAGGGCACAGTATTTCTGAAATGATGATTAATTGATTTTGAAGATGATGAGTATGTAGAAAAATGCCATAACAAAAATATTAAGCATTAAAATATTTCACTATGCTGGATCCCATGAAGTAAAACAACTCACTTTTCTCTCTACTATATATATAGTATATAAACTATATATCTCTCTATATATCATATATAGTATACATAACATATATCATATATACATAACATATATCATATATACATATCATAAATATCATATAGTATGATAGTATAGTATATATATAGTATAAATATCATATATAGTATGTATATATGTAATATATATATTTACATGTATATCTCCTAATATTGTTAAGCCTTGAAAATAAAGCAGCAATCTATTCACATATTCCCTCTTTGAGCACTCCACCATATCTGATATTTAACTGTTAAAATGCATATTTATATTTCAATATTATTTCCCTTCTAAACTGGCTGCTGTGTTTTTCAGCATCAGAAGGAGAGATTCTCAAGGCTTTGTAAAATGAAGAAAAGAGGGGGGGAGCAGTACTTCATCATCCTCCAAAACCTTGTGGCTCTCTTTATTGGTCTTTCAAAGACTCCACCAAAAGGAATTACACATTACAATAAGGAATCCAAGTTCATTTTCTCAGCAACAAATGTGAGAGAAGTTTATCCAGCAGACACTGTGGTGTAACAAAAGAGCACCAGCTATGGAGTTGGAGAAACGAGGATCAAATACCACTTCTGCCTCTTACTGCTCCACCTACCAAGCCCTGTTCAACCCACAGGCTCAAGTTTTCCCACCACAAGCAATTACATCTGCATCACCATACTGTTATGAAATTTTTTAAAAAGTCATGCATGGGAAATTATACAAATGTTAATTACCATTACATTTAAAATCCCTTGTTTCTCTTTCTATTATTGATTTCAATGTTGACTCTATAAGACAAAAAGAAGAAAGGAGAAAGGAAGTAGGATTGAAAAAAATTTTGCGTCTAATTTTTTGATGGCACAATTAGAATAACATTGAGAAAAAACCCAAACCAATAATAAACATTTAAAATAACTGAGGAAGGAAGATATGTTTAGATAGAGCTATATTCTTATTTTGGAAAGACCTGCTACAATTGGTCCAAGAGAAAATGTATCCAAGAAAATGAAAACAAAAGAAGTAAGTTTAAAATTCTGAGAATGACAAAAACTGTATGATATATGTATTAAAGAAATATATATATATATACACATATATATATACACACACATATATATATACACACACACATATATTACTATTCCATGGACCAGTATATCGGTAATGATACACCCCAACTTCCAAGGAGCAAAGGAGTAATGGATGGTAATTGCCAGGTGCTAATCATTTTGACTGATCCCAAAGAAATGTCAGAGATAAGATTTGATATATTACACTTTGGGATTTACACAAATACATTGGACTTTTAAAAAAAACTTTCTATTGTTTTATTGGTTCTATTGTTTAAAACACAAGAACATCACATGAATACTGTAATGTAGCAGGATGGAATTATTCATATCCATATAACCACCACATATTTTATTTCTCTAACAAAATATACACCTATGGTACTTTCTAAAATTCCCCACATACTTCATCTTTCTACACCTTTGACCATGAAATATGGCAGCACACTTTGATGAATATTTAAATTTCTCTCTCCTACACCCAATACTACTTTAGTCAAAGTTTCTACAGTACATGAGAAACATCAGACAGTAGTTACTTCCATTGCTGACAATATTTGAGTTTACTCTGATAAGATGTGGGCATAACTTGTTTTATCCAAATAGAGATCTTCATGACAATGTATCTGATCAATTTTTAAATCAATTATATTTTTTCATTACTATACATTATTATTTTAAAAAAAAGACATACCAAGATATTTTGGCCTTATGCCACAATAAAAGAAATTATGTGTTACATTTCAGCTGACCTAGTTTAATTGTATTTTAAAAGAAAAACTGTCTTACAAAATCCCAATAGTAACACTTAAAATAAATCAAGCATCAGGTTAGCTTACTTAAGCAGCAGGCAATAGATGTAATATTTTCCAAATCAGGTTTTTATTTGTCAATCAAATATTTTCCAGTGATTCTCAACTGGAGACAATTTTGTCCCCCAGGGAACATTTGGCCATGTCAAGCAGGTGCTTTTAGTTGTCATAACTAGGGGCCATTGGCATTGGCTAATGGAATCTGATACATAGAGCTCATGGATGCTACTAAACATTCTGCATGCACAGGATAGCCCTCACAATAAAGCATCATCGAGTCCAAAATGTCAACAGAACCAAGGGGGAGAAACCCTGCCTTAAGTTAATATCACAATAAGGTTCTAATAGGAATATTAATACAAAATGATTTTTCAGACCAGCAAGCAACAGGATTCAGGAAAATAATAATAATAGCTTAGATGTAGGGAGTATTTATCATGAGCCAGTGCTGTTTTATTAATTCTCTTATCAGTGTTAACCACAGTCCTATGTGTTAGGCACCATTATTATCAACCTTCTTCTATGGATGACAAAAATGAGACTTTAACTTAATTATCTTGCTCAGTGTTACCCATCTGCCAAGAAGCTGAGCCAAGATTTCAACCACAGCCTGCTAACTCTAGATCATATACTCTCGACTACATCACTATACAGTTGACTCTTGAACAACACAGGTTTGAACTGCACAGGCCCACTTGTACGTGGATTTTTTTCCCTAAACATATGCTAGAGTACTATCACCTGCAGTTGGTTGAATCTGCAGACGCAGAACTGTGGATACGGAGGACCCACTGTGAAGTTATACTCAGAGTTTTGATTGCACAAACCATCCCCCACGTTGTTCTAGGGTCAACTGTATAGTCTTCGTGTTGATCAGAGAACATGCTTTCTGACATAGGTTTTTGAAAATGCATCATATTTAATAAAATCTAAAGAAACCCTGATGTATTATTCTCTGCTAGAAAATCCCATTCTTGAAGATCAATAAAAGTTTAAGACACTGCAGATGTCACTAAATCATTATTTATTCATTTACTGAGATTCTCATTTCAGCTTTAGCAAACGTACTCACAATGTCTAGAAGAATGAAAGACGCAACTAAGTGAAACACATCACACTAACAAGAAAATAAGAACAGAAAACACTTAGCTCTGGTATAATACTGCAAGTGTAAAAGCAAGTTAGGATAAGAGAAAGCCTCATCAAATCATCAGGAGGTCTCATATTTTCAGTACAGCAGAGATAAGTTATAGGCTACCAAAAGTTCTCTCAGGAAAAATACAAACTTACTAACTGGAAAATACAGTGCACTCGTTTTCTAGGATTGCCAGAACAAAATACCATAGACTTGGTGGCTTAAACAACAAATTTATTTCTCACAGTTCTAGAGGCTAGAAGTCCAAGATCAAGGTGTTGGCAGGTTTGGTTTCTCCTGAGGCTTCTCTCCCTAGTTTGCAGATGGCTGTGTCTTCACATGGCCTTTCCTCTGTGTGCACAACACTTGTTTCACTTCCTCTTCTTATAAGGATACCAGTCACACTGGATTAGGGCCCCACCCTAACAGCCTCATTTTTACTTATTTAAAGACCTTATTTCCAAATATGGTACATTCTAAAGGTACTGGGGGTTGGGACCTCAACATTAGATTTTGGGGGTACATAATTCTGCCAAACTACCAAGGACAATTTCTGAGAACACATGGGGTTTCACCTGCCCAGAACTCTTTCATGGAGGATTAAAAGAACAGTTTGTCAGATATTAGGAAAAATCTATAAAACAGTTATGAGAATAAATAGCACAGTGTCATTCCAAGGTGGCACCACAGGCACTAAACCTAAAGGGAGATGGCCAAGATTCAACTTTTTCCAGACCAATGCTGAAATTTGTGTCTACAAATGGCAATCATGGTCTCATCAATAGCCCTGTAATGTTTTCCCCACATTTACTAGACAGAAAAATAAATTAATAAATGAAAGACCTTAATGGCAAAAATGCACTGACAGTCAAAGTGTATTGGATCTTTGTGTCAGTGAGGAAGAGATAAATGCAATCTGGAGTCCCTCTGCTTTCAGCTAGGTTTCTTTTTTGTTTGTTTGTTCTTGCCTTTTTTTTTTATTTCCCTAAACTCACAGGAACCTCAGAACTGCTACCTTGAAACTAAGGGAGTTGTTTTCACTAGAATGTAAAGCCTGCTTCTCTGTGCCTGCCAAGAAAGCAAGATCATAACTGCAGGACATGTTTTTCTTCCCCATACTCTTGAAGCAACACAGCTTGCCTCCAGAGCTGTCTGCCTACTCAGCAGGACAGCAAAAACAAAGAGGAAAAGATGAGTGAGAGTCAAGCAGAACAGAAGGAAAAGACCAAATGGAGAGATGACTGAAGCAAGCATCATAATGTTCTCTGAGAAAAATGGCTAATTGGAGCAAGATAAGAAGAAGCATGATAACAACAAAGAACATTTGTTAAGTATAAGCAAATCACTAATATAATTATCAATCTTGTGTCATTTTAATATAAATTTCCATTTCATTATTTTTCTTAGTTTCCTGTATCATGTCTGTAATGTTCCTCTATCTCTTCTAACCACAGGAACCAAAACTCACATGGGTTTGACTGTAATAAGCTCTCCCCCTTCAACCTCAACTTGATCACTCATCCTTAAACAGCTGTTTCATCATGTGATTTCATTCCCCTTTTCTAAAAGTCTCTTCAATTAAAAAGGACTCAATCATTCTATTACTTCTCTGCATAATTTGGCCTCGCCCTGTAGGTCCACGATCCATCCTTATTACTCATTACTCCAAAACACACTCAGTTTAGTAATGCCTGTCTCCTCATTATTCTATGATCATGTCACCAGTCAGCCCAGAATGTCTTCTCTTTTCCCCTGTACTGACCATAGACACCACATCTTCTGAAGCCCAGTTAATAGCCAGTCCATTTCCACTTGATGCCTTCCAAATGGATAATACCAGAGCTGCACCTAACAATCCATCTACCCTCTGGATATCTTACCCTGTATCTCCCACAATTACCTCAGGTTAAACATAACAGTTAATTCATTATCTCCTCCAAAAATAGCTGCTCTTGTCCCAGGGTTCCCTTTACATACTCAGCCAAGACAGACCCAAGAATCAACCTTCACTATCCCTCCCCTTTACCCTCCCCCACATCCAGTCATTCATTAAATACTACTGAACTGACTCCTTAAAAGCCTCTCCCATCTAGTACTGCCTCTTTGTGTTCTTCACCATGTTATTCATCATCCCCCACCTAGCCCAGTGTGTTAGCATCCTAACTCTCTTCTTTGTCACTCCATCCTTTTTTAATGCACCAAACTATAGCTCTAAGCAGGGGAACCAAGGCCCATCTTGATCTAGCACCTGGAGTAGTGGTCAACTTCTACCACTGTGATATCCCCAAGCCAGCAATATCATCCTGGCACATGACTGATGGTGAATGTCTCCAAGTTATTACACTGGGAGATTCGATCTAAAATGCCTTTTCTTCTGTTATCCTTCACATAAATTCTTATACATGTGTTAAAGCATTTCAATTGCACCTATTTGATGAAGTCTTCCCTGACTTCACCACATCTTGGTCACATCTTCTCCAAAATTCTATTTTGTACAAACTCTGTTTTTACACTGATTATCTCATAACATATTCCTTGTACATTATCCCAGCAAGTAGCCTGTGAGCAATTTGAAGGTTTGGATCATGCAGTTTTTTTTTCATTTATATATTCCCAGAATATATCAGAGTAATTATTCCACAGAAGATTCCAAATAGATGCATGATAACTGATTGACAAAACAAGGATTAATCATCTAATATATGTATAGTACCATATTAGTTGGAAGCATTATAAAAACAGATAATCCACAAACAACTTTTATAGATGTAAGAGTAATTCTGATGTTTAAAAACCTAAAGCGTTACTTAACTTCAGAGTTTTAAGAAAATGGTAAGCCTTGGTATCTTTTTATATTAAAATGTGTAGGAGTATATTAATGATACTCTAACAATATTTTAAACAAAAACAATGTTACTACATGTGACATGATATCTTGTGAAATATTCCACAGAAATCCTAGAAGAAAATACCTTACCATTACATGAGATATAAAATTGATACAAAGTAATATCCACAGCAAAAGTGTCCATTACATCAGTAAATAACTAGCTTGTAACCAATTTAACAAAAAGAAAAGCAATATTTTGCTATTTTAAAGGGCCTTGTGAAGAAGTATTTGTACATGTTTTAGCAAAAATTGTTACTTAGGCTCAATATTTTTGAAAATAAAAATGTAGGATGTTAAGAAGCAATTCCATGAAACAAGAAAGGTGTTTATCTCAAAAATAGGAAAATTACTTTGAAGGCAATATTTTTGAGATCAATTTATATTATATTTGAAGATAATTCAAAGTTTCAACTCATACATAAATGATAATATTATGCTTTAGAAAGCTTTTTAGCCAGTTTCTCTAGAATTTTAACTAGATGTTGAATTATTTTCCCTTTGTAATTCATAGTGCAAGATCTACTTCATTATAACATTTTGTCAAGGTAACTTTCAATTAAGGTCTTGGCTTTTATACTCTTGAACTTAGTCTTTTCATAAAAATCAATCTACGTTAACTTTACACATCTAGCTAATTCTTACTTCTTTGACTTGGACCTTGTGCCTTTGTTATTAACATTTTTCCCATTCTCCCCACTTATTCATTAATATACACCTTTTTTTTCAAAATCGAATTCAAATCTGATCCCTTTGAGAGCTTTAAATACTTAACTAAGCCCAGATCTTACTCATTTCTTCCCTTTTAAATTATGTATCAGCCTTGTGTTTGCTATGATGCTTTTTACATATATAAGTTTTAGCTCTCAGTTGATTTTTTGAAAGTAGAACTAGCTGTTTTATCTCCTTCTATGCCAAGTAGATATTCAATAAATAGTTTGACTTATTCATAAATGTATTTGCAATTTTCCATTCTCTATTGTTTTTACTTTACTTCAGTTGGACAGATAGCTTTTTACTTTCTCAAAGATTTACCCATCTAAATATAAGCGACTAGCAAATAACTGTTGACAACTCTTTCATAGATATCTTATTTCTGTGTGCAATGGGTGTGTGTGCCTGTGCATGTGTGTGTGTGTGTGTGTGTGTGTGTAACACATTTAAATCCTTACAGTAGAAGTAGGAGAAGAGATTTTGAAAATGTTGATCTTTCAAAGTAACCCATTTATAGCTCAGGACTATATGTATCATTGACTTTTTTCTCTTTTCCTTTGCTTATATTATTTCCTCTATATACATTTTGCTTTTTGATATTAACTATTAATATGGAGCAAAATGCTCTACATGTTCTGGGTTCAAGATCTTGGTCACATCTGTCCTACTGTACCATGTGCTCCCTAGAGGTCATCTATACTTCTTTCACTTTCGACCCCGGCTACCACCACCACAGTGCCTTTGCGTATGACAGTATCACTACCTTTGCATGGTTAACTCAAGTCACTCAAGTTTTAGCCCAAATGAAACTTCCTCAAAAGGCTTCTGATCTCTCATATTAGGTTATATTTTGTTACATGGTTGTATGCCACCCTGGACTATTCATTCATTGTATTTACAGTTATTTGTAATTATATAGTTGGTTGACGTCTGTCTCCCCAGCAAGCTAAGATTCACACAGTATTCCCAGGAGCAAGTACTATGTCTCTGAAACACAGTAAACACATAATAAATACCCATTCAATGAATGAAGTTGCTTTATCTGTGCTTATTTATTTGCCAGAAGGGCTGGTGAATACACCTGAAAGCAGTGTGACCCAGCAGTGCTCAAACAGAGAAAGGAAGGCAGATCCAATAGTTTTGCAGAGCAAAGCCAGTAGCCCTGTTCAGCCAGGAACTTGGGGTGCAGGTCAGCTTGAGTTAAGACAACAAACAAAGTGCTTTACTGGTTCTAGAGCTGCTTCTCTTACTGCATCCAGGCAGGGAATCTAATCCATACCCCTACTCATTGTTAAATACATCTTTCAGTGGGTCTGACTAGGCAACCTAAACAGAGCACACAGGAAGCTACAAAGCCCATTCACCAGCTCTACATACAGTGACACTTGAACAGAGAGAACATCATGAGAGAACACATTTCTCCCATCTGCAGAGTAAAACTGATGGCCTCACCTAATCAGGGAATTCACTGCACACTCAGGACCTGATTTAGGTCCCCAAACAATGAGCTGTACAGGCCCTGGGACTTGGCCTGCTGTCCTGCCAGAGCAGGGAAGCTAATTCATAGTCCCATCTACTACTGAATATAGTATCCAGTCCTGACCATCTAGTACGTCTGACTAGAGATTCCAGGCAACCCCAGAACTCATCCTACAGCCTCATTTGGGCAGGGAACCAAGCCAGCAGTCCTATCTAACTTTCTCAGCCAATGCCACATCTCCCTTTCTCTGTCCACAGAGCTCGAACAGTTGCCTTGCTCCAAAATAGACCATAATAGCAGGCTCCACCTGATCAAGGACATTACAGCAGACACACCCAGAAATCCAAATTGAGCTGACTGATGAAGAACTGTCTCAGTCAAAGCAAACTTGTAAAGTCTGGAAGAGGAGCCCCATTACTCAAATGTGCAGATACCAGCATATGAAACCAAGGATCATGAAAAGTCAGGTAAATATGACACCAAAGGAAACTAAGAAAGCTCCAATAACTGGCCCTAAAGAAATGGAGATCTATGAACTGTCAGGCAAAGAATTCAGGATAATACTCTTAAGGAGGTTTAGTGAACTACAAGCAAACACAAACAGACAACTAAACAAAATTAGGAAAACAATGCATGAGTTCAACCATGAAATAGGAACCATAAAAAAAACAAAAACAAAAAAACAGAAATCATGGAGTTGAAAAATACAGTCACTGCACTGAAGAATTCAAAAGAGTTTCAAAAGTAGATTCAACAAAGCAGAAGAAAGCATCAGTGACCTGAAAGATAGGACGTTAGAAATTACCCAGTCAGAGGAGCAAAAGAAAGAATAAAAAAGAGTGATAAAAGCCTATGGGAATTATGAAACACAATGGAAAACAAATCACATTATGGGAATTCCAGAAGAAGAGAAAGAGACAGGGACAGAAAGTATATGTAAAGCACTATGGCTAAAAACTTGCCAAACCTGGGGAGAAAAATGGACATCCAGATCATAAATACTCCAAATAGGTAGAACCTGAATAGAGCTATACCAAGATACATTATAATTAAATTAGCAAATGTCAAAGACAAAGAAAAAATTTTAAGAGCAGCAGGAGAAAAGAAAAGAGAAGAGTTACATACAAGGGAAACCCCATAAGACTAGGGGAAGATTTCTCAACAGAAACTTTTCAGGCCAGGAAATGAGATGACATATTCAAAATATTAAAAGAAAATAAATGTCAACCAAGAATTCTATATCCAGTGAAGTTGTCATTCAGAAACAAAGGAGAGATAAAGACATCCCCAAAACAATCAAAAGCTGAGGGAGTTCATTAAAACCAGATTTGCTTTACAAGAAATGCTAAAGGGAATTCTTTGAGTGGAAGTAAAAAAATGCTAATTAACATCATAAAAATATAAAAAGGCAGCATAAATCTCATTAGTAATGGTAAATACACAGTCATGGTTAAATTCTGCAATATGGTAAAAGCAGTACATAAGTCAAAACTCTAGCTTAAACGTTTAAGTAGTAAAAATAACCATAATTACAATAATTTGTTAATAGCTGCACTACATAAAAAACATATAAATTGTAACAGCAACACCTAAAATGTGAAGGGAAGGAGAAGTGAAAGTGTAAAGTTTATGAATTCTAATGAAGTTAAGTTGTTTTCAGTTTAAAATAGGGCTTCATTTGTTTAAGATATTTTATGTAAGCTTAATGGTAACCATGGAAAAATCCTGTAGTAATTATACAACACAATATGGTAAAGAGTCAAAGCATACTGATACCAAAAGACATCAAAACACAAAAAGAGACAGCTAGATAAGAAACAAGGAACAATGGATGTACAAAAAAAACAGAAAAATTTAACAAAAGGGCAGTAGTAAGTCTTCACCTATCAATAATTGCTTTGAATGTTAATGAATGAAAGTAATCAAAAGACACAGAATGGCTTAAATGGATGAAGAAACAAGATCCAACAATATGCTGTCTACAAGAGACTTATATTAGTCTTAAAGACACACACAGACTGAAACTGAAAGGATGGGAAAAGACATTTCAAGCAAACAGTAACCAAAAAAAGCAGGAATAGCTATCCTTATATCAGACAAAATAGACTTTAAACTAAAAATAGTAAAAAGAGAAAAAGAAGGTCACTATACAATTATCAATATGAAACATCACATTAATAGAATGAAAGTATCATATGATCACCTCAATAGATGCAGAAAAGCATTTGACAAAACTCAATATCCATTCATGATAAAAACTCTCAACAAATTAGGCATAGAAGAAATGAACATATCTCAACAAAGGTCATATATGACAAGCTCACAGCTAACATCGTACTTAATGATGAAAGGTTGAAAGCTTTTCCTCTAAGACCAGGAATAAGACAAAAGTGCCCACTCTCACCACTCTTATTCAACAAAGTAGTGGATGTCCTAGCTAGAGCAATCAGGCAAGAAAAATAAATAAAAGTTATCAGACTTGGAAAGGAAGAAATAAAATTGTCTCTTTGCAGGTGATATGATTTTATATATAGAAAATTTTAAAGATTCAGCCAAAAAGACTGCCATATCCAATCAATGAATTCCAGATCTAATCAATGAATACCATAATGTTGCAGAATAAAAAAATTAACATACAAAAATCAGTGGTGTTTCTATACACTAACAATAGTTACCTGAAAAAGAAATAAACAAAATCTCATTTACAATAGCACCAAAAGCAATAAAATACTTAGGAATAAATTAACTAAGGAGATGAAAGATCTCTATGCTGAAAACTAAAAGACACTGATGAAAGAATCTGAAGAATGAAAAGGTATCCTATGTTCATGGATTGGAAGAATTAATATTGTTTAAATGTCAATATTAACAAAAGTCATCTATAGATTCAATGTAATCTCAATTAAGATTCCAATGGCATTTTCTTTTCTTTTTTTTTTTTTTTTTTTTTTTTTTTACAGAAGTAGAAAAAACACTCCTAAAATTTATATGGAATCACAAAAGAGCCAAAGAAATCCTAAGAAACAAGAAAAAAGGAGAACCTTCCTGATTTCACACTAAACTATATAGCAGTAGTCTTAAAAACATACAGGTACTGGCATAAAAACAGACGAATAGACCAATGGAACAGAATTGAGAGCCTGGAAATAAACCCAAGCATATACAGTCAATTAATATTTCACAAGCAAGCCAAGAATACTCAATGGAGAAAGATAGTCTCCTTAATAAATGGTGCTGGGATAATTGGATATTCACATGTAAAAGAATGAAACTTGACTTATGTCTTACACCACTCACAAAAATTAGCTTGCAATGGATTAAAGACTTAAATGTAAGACCCAAAACAATGAACATCATAGAAGAAAACATAAAAATAAAGCTTTTTGACATGGGTCTTGGTAATGATTTTTTCGATATGACATGTAAAACATAAGCAACAAAATAAAAAATAGACAAGTGGGACTACATCCAACTAAAAAGCTTCTGCACAGCAAAAGAAATGATCAACAAAGTGAAAGACAGCCTACAGAATAGAAAAATATATTTGCAAACCATATATCTGATAAGGGGTTAATATGCACAATATATAAGGAACTCATACAACTCAACAGCAATAAAAACAATAACCCAATTAAAAATGGGCAAAGGACCTGAATAGACATTTCTCCAAAAAGATATACAAAAGGACAACAGGTACATGAAAAGATGCTCTACATCACTAGTCATTAGGGAAATGCAAATTAAAACCACAATGAAATATCAACTCATATCTGTTAAAACGGCCATCATCAAAAAGACAAGAGATAACAAACACTAGAATGGATATGGAGGAAAGGGAATACTTGTGCACTGTTGGTGGGATTTGGTAGAGTCACTATAGAAAACAGTATGAAAGTTCCTCAAAAAATTAAAAATAGAACTATCATATAATCCAGCAATTCCACTTCTGGGATTATATCCAAAGGAAACAAAAATACTAACTGGGAAAAATATCTGCACTCCCATGGTCATAGCAGCATTATTTAGGCAAGACATAGGTAAGACATCAAAACAGCCTAGGTGTCCATCAATGGATAAATGGATAAAGAAGTTGTTGTATAAATATTTGTGGAATATTATTCAGCCATTAAAAATGAGGAAACCCTACCATTTGTGACAACATGGGTAGATCTTGAAGGCATTATGCGAAGTGAGGTAAGTCTGACAGAGAAAGACTAATACTGTTATGATCTCACTTAAAATAAAAACCAAACTCAGAGAAAAAGAGATTAGGCTTGTGGTTACCAGAAGTGAAGTGTGAGGGAAGGAGAAATGCAGGAAGTCAAAAGATACAAATTTCCAATTATAAGATAAGTGAGTACTAGAATGTAAAGTACAACATGACGACTGTAGCTAATGCTGCTGTATGATATATAGGAAAGTTTTAAGACAGTAAATCCTAATTTTTCTCATCATAATAAGAAGTTCTTTTTTTCCTTTTCTCTTCATCTTTTTCTTTTCTTTTTATTGTACCTGTATGAGAAGGTGGATGTTAGATGAATGTATTATGGTAATCACTTCACAATATATGTAAATCAAACCATTATGCTGTACAACTTAAACTTATGCAGTGATGTATGTCACTTATTTTTCAATAAAACTGGGAAAAAAGTGAATAAAATTGCATCTGCTGTCACAGGACTGACATTTCATTTGGGAGAAATAAAACAGATGATTAGATAGATAAATGATAGACAGATATAGATAGACAGACAAATGAATGATAGGAAGGAAGGAAGATTTAGAGAATGTTGTGCACTTTAAAAATGATTATGATATTGTCAGGGAGACTGCTTTAGACTGGGTGGTCAGGGATCTCCTCTCTGAAGATGTGTCATTTAAGCTGTGACCAAGAAATAAAACTCAAATTATAATGCTGTAACATGTAACCCTGTAATAAAAGAGTCTGCTAGTTTGTCTACCCCACTGACTGTAAGATCCTTCTTTGAAGGTAGGGATTAAACCTTTAGTACTTTGAAGAATGAGTAGCACATAATAGTACTCAGTACCTATTTTTAAGGTGGCTGAAAAAAAAAAACTGATTAAATGGGGCAAATGTGATCATTTCCAATTTCTGCGCAAGGTAAGAGATCCAAAGAAGTTAAATCATAATGGATATTCAGAGTAGAACCCAAGTTCTGCCTGAGTTGCTTCTCCAATCTTTTTACCCATCAAAATCTTGACCTTGCTCCTCCTTTTAAAAGCTATGATATACTGCCAGTAAGTCTTCCGTATCAAGTCACAGAGTTGATATATTTGTAGTAGATGGAGTACAGTTATTGTATAGAAAGAATACCACTTGCATTGTGATGTGTTTAAATCAATTAGAAAACATTGCAGTTTAAAGTTTTCGGTTTGAATCTGTTCCATAAATTCACCAAACACCTAGTTTATACAATGCCATGGAAAGAAAGAAATATTATTTTATTGTCGTGAGATTTAAAAACTAGGCAGAAAGACAAACATGAGAAAAACTAACTATAAACACTATAAGGCATGAAGTTTGATGGAAACATAGCAGAAGTTAGCATCTAAATGTTCAAAGAACTGTTCAAGGTACAGAACAAAAGAAAACACACAAGCTTTAGCCCTAAAAGGCTTATTGAAGCTTACAATCCAAGGGGAAAATGCACCAATAAACTGTTTAACTGAATAAATTAGATGTTTCTTGTTGATAAAGTTGTTTCACCTATTCTGAATTGTTTTTCTTTTTCTCTGTATTTATTTCTAAATGCCAGGAAAAATAAATAAAATTAGCAGTTGATTTGTGGCTGTACATGTATTACGGTGATTTAATATTAAGTCTTAGACATAGCCTTGTGATGAGGAAAAAAATCATACCTTAGTTCAATTTTATTTTTGGTTGGTGTAGCATCTTGTGTAGAAACGAAGAAGAAAAAGTAGTAAAATCTATATCTGAATTAGCTATGTATTATAAAGCTCATCTCCAACATCATGATGATTTTGGAAGACATTAGAGGTTTCCTAAATCAGCAGTAACTATATACAAATTATATTTTATATTGTAAGAGAAATTTTCTGGAGTATCTGTATAAATCCTTACGTCAGTTTAAAAATATGTACTCTCAACAGGATAAGCTAGGCTGAAGGAATTCTGAACTTCTCACTTTTCAATAGGTTTTATGGCCATCTTGATGATTTATGTAAATTAATTCATGGTATACTTCTTCCCTCATGTGTAAAGTTAATACTGTGTTTACATTGGTTTTGTTCAATTCTGTCATAATACTGGCCCAGAAAGAAAACCACAGCACATTTTCTAAGATAAAAATTACAATTAAAAGGCAATGAGAATATATGTATTTGTATAACAGATTCATTTTGCTTTACACCTGAAACTAACACACTGCAAATCAATTATACCCCAATAAAATTTTTTTTAAAAAGGCAATGAAAAATTTCCATTTTTTGAATCTATCAAGAGACTCCTTCGTAATATATATATATATATATATATATATATATATATATATATATATATAAAAGAAGCAAGAGTGTAATGCCTAAAAGTAACAATGTACTTATTGGAAAAAACAAGCAAAATACCATAGTCTAAAAAATGTCCAGAGAGTTCCCCATTTAAGTTAGCTTGAGTAATTTTTACAAAAAAACACATTCAGCCAGGGAAGAGGAAGCCACATTTCATAAGACCCTTCAGAAGCCCTGAAATCTATAAAATAAAGATTTTTATCAAAGGACAAGATAACCACTGAATTTACAATACCAATCCATCTGAAATGTGTAGTTTAGCTTATAACTGTGTCCTACACATAATAAACAGTCAAATCAAATCAATATAAATCCCATGCCTTAGCAGTAGTCCTAAACTTTTTATAGGAGGTTTACTATTTTTCTACTGATGAAGTTTCATAGCAGCACTTTCTACAAAAATAGATGTTCTCTTTAAAATTACCACATGGTATTATAAAGGATACGAGTGTCTTATGAATAATAATGAATAGGTTTGAGTCAGAAAGCAGAAAAAGAAAATACTGATATGATGATTTAAAATGAAAGTATTTCACATTTGCCAACTGTTTCCTTTATCTTGATAATGAAATCATTTTTTCTCTAGTTCAGTAATGGCTCGCACCTACCTTAAGAGTAATATAGTTCCACTTAAATATTTTGACACATACAAAAGCAGAAAGGATATTCTCCCTGACTAAGCAATATCATCAGAGCAATTTTACAATAAATTGTGACTAATGCCCATTCCCTATGTGTCACACATCATTCAAAGAAATTTAAAGGTATTACCTCATTGATTCTCACAATTCTGAGAGGTAGGTATTGTTATTTTACAGATGAGGAGAGTAAAACAGAATTTAAAAATCTGCCTGAGGTTGTGTGGCTGACTTCCAGTAGAGCAAAGATTTGAAGCAAGACAATATGATTTCAGAGCCTACACTTTTATCCATTAGTAGTTTATACTACCTCCCAATAAAAACGTTTTTTTAATCACAGTGTATTCCACTCAATGGACCAAAATGTCAATGCCCAAGAGACATCAGAAAAATGTCTTATACTTGAATACATTTGGTTTAGGCTTTAAAGGACTTCAAAATGACCTTCTGGATTTGGCATTTTCATATTTTAGTGATGCATATCCTGGACTTTTAGCTTTCTCTCACCATCAAAAATACAATTGTGTATGTGTGTGTGTGTGTGTGTGTGTATCTTTCTTCTGCATTAGACAGTGATTCAACTGAGACAGGAACCAGGTGTGGCTCTGTATCTACAATACCTAGCAAGGGTCTGAAAAACACATAGCAGGCATTTGAATAAAGGATTACTTAATGAAAACATACATGAATGAGTTAACAGTAAATACGTTAGTCAGTAAAATGATCTCAAAAACATACATTGTACACAAAAAGGCTAGAGATAACAGTGAATAATTACATCTAAAATCTGTGCAGTATTTATAAGATTAAGAATTTCCTTCACATACTCCATTGAATTTGCAAAATACCATAAGGACTACAATACTACCTGTACTTTATACATAAGGAAGTTTCATAAGAAGCCCAGCCAAAGCAATATACTTAGGAACTGGTAAAATCACCACTCAAACCCATGTTTTCTGACTTTTAATGCGGGTCATTTTCCCTTACATACACTCCACAAAAAGAACAAGTTACACTTTAATTCATACCCCTTCTTGAAGATTGCTATAGTACATCAAATCACTTTAAATTCCTGATAAAAATAACTTCAGCACATTTGTAAATCATAAAACGTTAATAAAATGGTTGCTTCTTGTTTTAAAATACACAAGAAGCTTTGCTTATTAGGTACTTATATATACTACGTTTTCTAGAGCAGTGGTTTTCAAACTTTACTGCACATTAGGAACATCTGGGGAGTTGATATTTTTAGAATCCTAATATCCCATCTACGCACCAGAAATTTTAAATTAGAATCCCTGGGGCTGTGTCCAAGGCATCAATATTTCTTTAAAACCCCACAAGTGTTTCCAATGTTCAGCCAAGTTTGTGGACTTCTGAGTTATCATAAACTCTGGCAGTGTTGTCTTTCTCCCCTTATTGGATTAGAGGGCAGATTTGTGTTAGGTTGTAGAGGTAAAAACAACAACACATGATGGTGTAAAGAGAAATGAAAAAAAAATAGTTAAAAGAAGAAAGTTTATGCGAAAAAATATACATATATACATGTATGTACACACACAGACACACACACATGGGACTTGAAGAATAGAATGTCTCTTTAATACTGTATATTTTCTTGCCATTACTTGTGTGCATCAAATGAGTCAATGATAAGTCAATGCTGATTTCCACTTTAGGAATGGAGTCTGAGATGTATAAACTACCTTGTGGTGAAACAATTATTCTCTCAGAAGCTTTTGTTTTGTCATCATTCTATAAATTTTGCATAAGGTAAACAGCATTTACCATGACGGTAACTGCAATGCAGAATTTGTGGTCACATTCTAGGCAATTAGAATATATCGAGGGATCAATTTTGCTATATTCAGTAGAGATAAATGTTAACAAAGGAGCTGTAATATTAAGTATTCTGACTTTAAGATTGAAGAAGGTCTCTAGAGAAGTCACTGCTGCTATAGCAGTATTAAAGTTGGACACTAAGAGTTGGGAAACTGCATCAATAAATGGGACAAAAATTTTTCTTAATAATTCTTCAAAATAGATACATTTATATATATGTATGTAATATATATATATATATATATATATATATATATATATATATATATATATAGGAGAAATAACCATTCAGCTCTTATTAGGGACAAATTAGAAACACCAGAACAAAGAAATCATCAAAAAAATAAGTACATAATAGAAAGCCAGGTTTATAAGTCTATCAACAGCAAAGATTATTGGGTACCTACAATATTAGGCATGGAAGGAGGTCTTCATCTAAAAGTGAATTATTTTTCACTCTTCTGTCCCCCAACTATGAGTAAGGTTCAATCAATATTTGTAGCACAATAATACTAAAATCCTAAAACATGTTCAAGGGGTGTGTGTGTGTGTGTGTGTGTGTGTATTCTAGATTTTACTAAAGCATGCCTTAGAAAAATGGTTTTGTTATATTTAGTTATGATGTGTTCTCATTACGGATTCATTTAACAAAATTTTCAACAAATATGCATCAGATATCTACTATGTTCCAATCACTGATGTAGGCACTAATAAATAACACAGTGATCAAAATATGTCTGCCTCCATGGATCAAACATACTGTTTAAACTAAAATCAATTAGCAGTTTAAATGACTCCACTTTGAAATAGTTTTCCTACTTTAAAAAAAATAACTGTTCAATCACAGCACACTAGACATCTGCTAATTTTCTTACTATATATATAGTTCAGTGATGGAGAGACAATTTGCAGTGACATTAACCAGTGTTGGTGAAATATAACCTAGTTCTGGGGCCAATTTAAAGTTCTAGATTATACTAAATCCTGGTGTTTGACTTCCAACTCCTTTGTCTTCTGGATTTATTTCTGATGAGAAGTCAGCTGTGTATAATATGTCTTTTCCTCCTGATGTCTTCAAGATTTTCTGTTTGTCTTAATTTGTCATTTGGTTGTAATTTCTTCTTTGAGCTTCTTCAATCTGTGCTTTGGTGTCTCTCGTTTTTATTTCTCATTAAATTCTCAATGTTTTTCTTATTAATTTTTTAAAATTATTTGCCATTATTTCTTCAAATTTTATTTGGTTCTGTTCTCTTTCTTCTCCATCTTGGATTACAATTACACATATGTAAAACTACTTCTGGTATTACAAATGCACTACTTGATATTATAACTCTTGTTTTTTTCTGATTTTTCTATGTTTTAAACTTTTTTTCCTCTTGGTTTTTCAGTCAGAGTAATTTCTGTGAACCTACTATTCAAGTACAATAAGTCTTTGCTCAGCTGTATCAAGCATACTGATGAGTCCATAAAGGCATTCTTCAATTCCATTACTGTGTTTTTCATTACTAACATTTCTGTTTGATTCTTTCTTACGGTTTCCAGCTCTGCTAAAATTGCCTATGTGATATGCATATTATCTGCCTTTTACATTAGGGTCTTTAAAGTATTAATAATAGTTACTTAAAATGTGTCTGATAGTTCTGTTATCTGGGTCATATGTCTGGTTTGTTGAATTTTTTTTCTTGGCAGTGTGTCCATTTTATTGTCTCATTTTGTGTGCCTCATAAATTTTTTTTAAAGCTGGACGTTAGAGACTGAGTAAATAGTTTTTATGTTTTTAAATGAGAGTGACTGTCCTTCTGTTAGTGCTAGGGTTTGGATCAATATGCTCAGGAGTTGAGCCAGATTTGGCATTTATTTTTACCAAGTTTTCTGTCTGCATCACAGGATTCATATTCTTCAAGTATTATCTTTGTTTAGGGTAGGGACTAGTTGGATGGAGGGATTTTCCTCAATAGCTTCTCAACCCTCAACTTTAGTCTTCCCTTTGCTCTGTGCCTCTGAGAAAGTCTCTCTGCATGTTCTTTTACTCACCCAGCAGTGTTCCATTGTTACATTTATTTGAAGCTTGTTAGCCTGGTTGGTGGCAGACCGGGATGATGGGTATTCTCTTTTGTTCTGATTAACCCTCAGTCCTAACTAGATTCTGTGGCTCTGGGCCTAGAGGTTGTGGTCCTATCAGCACTTCAATTTCTTCCTCCAGCTGTAGATCTGAAACTAGGTGTATTCTTGCCTTTTCTCTAGGGAAAGAGGGTATTTTTCTGCTGTCTTTCCCCTGCTTCAGTGGGTTTTCAGCTGGGATGCTATGAGTCATGGTTTGTCCTTCCCCTAGCAGCTTGAGGCTTTCCTTCTATAAAGGAGGAATGAAAACTCCAGGTGGTGTTTCCTGCCCTTCCCAGAGTGGCTGCTGCATCCTACACTAAGCCTGTGCTAGAATAGATGCTTTCTGAGGACTCTAGCCAATCTTTATTTTTCTTAATGAGCATCCATTAAGGTCCATGGAGAAAAGCATACAAGTGAACAAAAATCCCCCTTAAATCTGCGGCCTCTGGGTATACTATATTCTCTTTCTAACCTGCATTGCCTTTATTAATTAAAGAGTTCAGTTAAATTCATTTTTAAATTTGTTTTTACTGAAAAATATTTGACATATAACTTTGTGTAAATTTAAGGTATATAACATCGATTTGTCACATTCATATTTGTAATTTGATTGCTATTGTAGCAATAATTAGCACCTCTCACATCAAATAATTACCATCTCTTCTTAGTGGTTAGAATAAGTAAGATTAGTCTCTTAGCAAGTTTGATGATTATAATACAATATTGTTGTCTATATTCACTATACTGTGCATTAGATCTCTAGGATTTACTTTCTACATGATGCAAGTTTGTACACTTAAACATCTCTCCTATCCCCCCAACCCCCAGCCCCTGGTAAGCATAATTTTACTCTGTTTTTATGAGTTAGCTGCTTTAGATTCCACATATAACTGATTTCATACATGACTGCTGACTGATGGCATCTGACCCAAGCAAACAAGTGCTTGTGTCCTGTCTTAAGTTTTAAGTTAGTTGGTTGCCCTATCACCTCAGCTCTCTGATGTGTCCAAGAAAAACTGTGAATTTGCAGATTGTCCAGCTTTTATTATTATTGCTGTTTTAAAGGTTAGAGTAATGCTCCATCCAGATTTCTATATCCCAAGCAGAAACTAGAATTCTCTTGTTTACTTACTGATCCATACATTGTATCATATGTCTTTATAAAGGCATGATCATGTCCCTTAAAACGCAGCAGAATTAAAAGCCATAACAAAAGTATAAGCAAGTTCTCATAAACACATGTCAGGTTAAATTATAAATAAATTTTATGTACTCTGGGCAAGGCTCCAATTACCTGAAAGAATTGGTAAAAATAATTACAGAAAAGTTACCTATTATTTATTAGAACTCATGGATTATTAAGATGTTAGAAGACTGGAAATGGGCAATTATGTTGCATTTCCTAAAACCATATGTTTATGTAGAAAGAAGTAAATGAAGGAATAACACCCCAATTGATAGGGATACTAAAGTTTCATGCTTGCAAATATACTGGTGCAAATCATAAAACAAAAAATCAATTTGCAAGCTATAATAAAATTACAGGCTATTGAAGAAAAAAAAATCATGCCCTTGTGAAGAATTTATCAAACGATCAAATTTATTTCTGTAGCAAAATATTATAGGCAAAATAATAAGCTGTAATATACTGTGACCTTACATAGCTTCTGATTTGGGCCTCAATTAAATACTTTTAAAAATCCAGAAAGTAATGTTTAAGACAAAGTCAATATTCCCTTCAGTTCATATCATTGTCTAAATACCAAATGTCCTTACATGCTAGGAGGTTCAGCATTAACTAATAGTTTGCCATACTTCTTTGGCCACAATGCTCTAGAGATATGGCTATTACCATGTGATAACCAAGGTTCATGTTTGATGGCAAAAACCAAAATTTTATAGGCAAAGTTTACCAAAAAAGAAGATATGTAATATTCATGTCATTCACATATACTTTTGATATGTAATATTTAATAACATATGAGATGAATTTTAACAAATATTGTTTAATTTCTTTTTTTAAATTCAACATAATGTTAAATTTAAGCTTATGGAAATGCCTTTGTCATCAAACTGTTCCGTGGAATATCTGGAGACAGATTTCCAATTCCTACTTATACATTCCTTCATTATATTTCTATATATTATACAGAATTTATTTTGTAAATCTTTTCCTAACATTCTTTTCTTAACACTAAAAATGTTAAGTTCTCTTAACACTAACTCTCAATATCTTTCCTTCTGAAAACAAACTCTTTAAAAATTTTTTCTTTCTTTCAGGAAAGTTCATGCTTGAACAGTTCTAAGTTCATGTCCTCTGAGTTATATATCTCGTGTATCATTCGAATGACTCCAAATAGAGAATCACTATGGTTTGGCATCTGAAGGGGGACACATCTGTGACAGATTTTCTCCAACTGGATATTGTCTGCCTATTCGACAATCTGTCCCTACTAATCGCATGCAAACTTTCATCAATGACCATTTTTTAAAAGATCTAACATTAAAAAATTGTAATCTGATGACTATGGAAGAGTAGATATCAAACAACATTTCTATATAGTTGGCAAGTCTAAATGCTGTGCCATTAACAATGTTCATTACAAACAATGTAACATAGAATCATAGAGCGCAACATGAATCTGAGTTCTTGACCCATTTCCTTTCTTACTCTGGATGTCCAACCTGGGCATACTCATCTATTCTCATGAGGCATACTCAACTATATCTCCAGTTCCAAAATGTCACTTAAATTCTAGGTTTATATCTAGCTTCTATGGACTACACTGTGTCTCCCCTAAATTAATATGCTGAAGCCTTAAGCCCCAAGGCAACAGTATATGGAGATAGGATCTTTAGGAGATAATTAAGGTTAAATGAGGTAATAAGGGCTGGGCCCTAATCTGATAAGACTGCAGCCTTAGAAGAAGAGGGAGTGAAAGAGCTTGCTCGCTCTCTCTCCACCATGTGAGGACACAGAGAGAAGGTGGGCACTGCAAGCCAGAAGAAGGGCTCTCACCAGAACCTGACCATGTTGGCACCCTGATCTTGGACTTCCAGCCCCTAGAACTATGAGAAAATACATTTCTGTTGTTTAAGCCACAAGTCTATGGTAATTTTATAATCAGCCTGAACTGATGAGTACACAGCTGACTACTAATCATCTCTACCCGGATGTCAACAGGTAACTCAAGCCAAACACATCTAAATTAATACTCATCATCTTTCACTAAACCTGCCCCTTCTCTTGTATTCTATGTAACAAGTAATAGTAGCAAGCCAGAAGACTGAGAACAATCTGGGATTCTCCTTACCCTTCACCTTCTGACAGTCATCAACTACCATAAATTATCTTTTCAATATATCCATAACAATCTCTCTCCACTCCTAATGTGGTGATATTGGATCTCATTTTTTTTTTTTTTTTTTTTTTTTTACATGGACTATTTTAGCAGATTTCTCGCTTCGAGTAGCTTCCTCACATCAAGTTTTACACCTGAGCAATCCATCTTCTGCTGTCACATAATCAATTGAAAATGCAAATCTCCCAAGCCCGCCTCCTCCTTGAACCTGTCAGTTTTATCCATTGCTTATATAATGGCCATGATTTGGGCCCTGCTTACCTTTCTAATTTATCTCTTGTTGCTTCACATGTACCCTCCTCTCCAGTCATTTATTCATATGTCAATATTCAGTTCAAGATCCAGTTTCCCCCTAAGAAGCACTTCTTCACCTCTTTTCCCTCAAAGAAATGACTGATCTAAATTTGATGAATGTATTGCTCTTTTACATTAAGGCTCTAATCCCCACAAGGTAAGCAAACATATCTTATTAGCTAGTTGTATCAAACTATTTGGTACACAGTGGACACAAGATTTGTTGAATAAAAAAGAAATTTTAAAAAAATCAAAGAAACAATGAGGCTACAGTTAATATCCTTTAAGTTAAAAATCAGAATGATCATAAACAGGAAAATGGTTCATTAAATGGTGTTACATAAATAAAAACCATCTCCAAAAATAATTTTGTTAAATAAAAATAGTAAAACATAAAACTATACATGCTGTTGATCATGATTCAGTTAGAATTAATATGTATGTGTGTGTGTGCTCAAATGCATGCTGGCATACACAGAAGATTACAACAAAATATACCAAACGTTAACAGAAGCTACTTCCAGATGGTGGGATTAGAGGCAAATTTTATTTTTGTTAAACGTGTGTGTATTTTCAAAATATGAGACTGGTAAAGCTTTGATTTAATTTATGTCTTAGTTAAGGTTCTTAGGGTTGTAAGAATGAAGCAAAATAAATGAACAAACAATACAAGTGCAACTCAAGGAAGCCAAGAGCAAGTTGTTCAGTCAAGATGCTGGGAACTAGAATGAGGGAATAAAAAGATGTCTGCCACCTGAGTCTTTATTTCTCTGAGGATACCTAATCTCTTGATCATGCTGTTCTCCATACATCTGGTTTGTTTTTTTCTTAGAATATCCCCCTCTCCTCACTCCCTCTCTGGGTTGGCTTTCTGTGCTTTTCTGTACACATAGACTAAGCAAGGCTGAACCCTTCCATTTTGCATTCATATTACTTTAGTCTGAGTGACCATAGAGACTAACATCAATGAATCCCAATTCTAAACTTCTGAAAGAATCTGAATGGCTCAGCTTGGATAATGTGTGGCCAATCAGCTGTGTCTAGGTTGCTGGGGAGGGGCTAACAGATTACATTTTACAAAAACATTTTTTTTCCTACTACAGTTGTGAATGACAGTTTATAGGAGAGAATAAACCCTAAGCAATAAATAACAATGCAATAATAGCAAAACAAATGAAAATGTAAAAATTGTTTTTCACTCATACATTTACTAGGATTTTGAATTTATAGCTGGGAATATACTATCTGAGATTTCCAAAAGGATAATTCTCAGGTTGCTATCACCCTTGAATATTTACATATAAAAATAGAAACAAAAAGACAACCTACAGAATGGGAGAAAATATTTCCAAATGATGCAACTGACAAGGACTTAATCTCCAAAATATACGAACAGCTCAAACAGCTCAATATCAAAGAAAAAAAACCCAATCAAAAAATGAGCAGAAGACCTAAATAGACATTTCTCCAAAGAAGACATCCAGATGACCAATAGGCACATGAAAAGATGCTCAACATCGCTAATTATTAGAGAAATGCAAATCAAAACTACAATGAGGTATCACCTCACACCAGTCAGGATGACCATCATCAAAAAGTCTACAAATAACAAATGCTGAAGAGGGTATGGAGAAAAGGGAACCCTCCTACATAGTTGGTGGGAATGTAAATTGGTGCAGCCACTATGGAGAATAGTATGGAGGTTCCTTAAAAAACTAAAAAAGAGTTACCATATGACCCCGCAATCCCACTCCTGAGCATATATCCAGAAAAGATGAAAACTCTAATTGGAAAAGATACATGCACCCCAGTGTTCATAGCAGCACTATTCACAATAGCCAAGACATGGAAGTAACCTAAGGGTACACCGACAGATGAATGGATAAAGAAGATTTGATATATATATACACACACACACACACACACACACACACACACACACAAAGCAGGATATTACTCAGCCATAAAAAAGAACAAAATAATGCCATTTGCAGCAACATGGATGGACTTAGAGATAATCATACTAAGTGAAGTAAATCAGAGAAAGAAAAATATCATGATATCACTTATATGTAGAATCTAAAAAAAAAATGATACAAATGAACTTATTTACAAAACAGAAACAGACATCCAGACACAGAAAACAAACTGTGGTTACCAAGGGAAAAGGCAGGGGGAGGGATAAATTAGGAGTATGGGATTAAGAGACACACACTACTATATATAAAATAGATAAACAACAAGGTCCTACTATATAGCACAGGGAACTATATTCAATACCTTGTAATAAGTATAATGGAAAAGCATATATATATTTATATATATAACAGCATATATATGTTTATATATATATATAAAATCACTTTGCTGTACACCAGAAACTAACACAACAATGTAAATCAACTATACTTCAATTTTTTTAAAAAAAGAATAAAAACAATGAGAAACAATAGAACAAATATTGCTAACAAAAATAGTGATATGTCACTATACATTGTTTGCTCTTCTGTTTGACTACAACTACCTAATCCTCTAAAAATCACTCAAATTTTATTATAACAAATTAGAGAGATATATAATAAAGACCACAAGACATGAGATAAGAACTTGAGTCTAAACCAGTTTTCCTATTTAGAATATATGTGACAATGATAAAATCCAATAATTTCTCTAATTAGCAGTTTCCTCAGTTGCAAAAGGGAGAGAATGAAATCTGACGTGATTACTTACATTGCTATGAAAACTGAAGTGGAATAAAGGTACACTGATTAAAAAGAACAACTTTGGGGGGCATAAAAGAGCAATACACAATGACAAGTGTCAGCAAATAACCTCATTTCCACCTGTATGTACTAAAGATACAAGTTAGAATTTGAAGCCAGTACACATCATAACTAAAGCTCATTTCAGCATTTCAGAAGGCAGTTATAATGCAATGCCAAATATTGTCCCTATGAAGAATCAAAATAAAGTCCACACTGTGCACGTCAAGTCACAGTGGCAAGATACAAACACAATAAGCTTCAAAAATATTAAAAATGGTTATTTAGAGAAGAAAAGTTAACCCTGTATTTCAGAAAAGTGCTGGTTTTGCTCATGCTTGGCAGGAAATCTAAATACTTTTGTCAGTCATTTATAGGAAGTTAATTTTTGTGCATCTAGGCAATAAAAAATACTAGTCATTACATCCGTGCCAAATTACTTGTAAACTATGTAGATTTCCAAATGTTACTATTATAAATAACACCTTAGTAATTTATAAATAACAAAGCTTTGAATAAGACCTAAAGTAGTGTGTTTGTTATTTCCAAAGACAGTGTTCCTCAGTTTACACTGTAATATCATAGCAATTATTTAAGAAGAGAATGGCTTTTGATGGTTTTTTAAACCAGTGAGCATATTATGGTTCCAAAGCTAGTACTTCCACACTTCCCATTCCCACTTATACAGGTAAGTTAAGAGTATATGCAGATATAAGTTCATTTACTTTTAATAATAACAATTATAACATTCACATAACTTACAGTTTTAAAAATACACTCAAAAATTCATATTAGAATAAACAGAATCAACAATTCCCACTTTATGAATAAAAAAGGAGGTCTCTGAATTCCTAGCAGTGCTTTTTATGGGATACCACGCTGCCTATGGATACACCGTTCTTCCCAAGATCATGGGCTCCTCATCGATCTTCTATTATCTGTGTGATAATCCTGCCAGATACATTATACAACTCCTCCATGTCTCCACTTGTACTTTCCTACCCACACTCTCAGGAAATTCCTATTAACTCCATTTTCTTCATTCTTAAGCTCTAGCACATTAAGAAAAACCTCCTCTTGACTTATTACTTTGTCCTTTCAATAATGATCATCTACATCACACCCGTTAGCATTCAGTTATTGATTTTTTATCTCATTTAAAAGTAGAAATTATTACTGTTATTCAGTTTCCTAGCTGTTTCATATAAGTTATTCAAATCATCTGGTTGGCTTGATTTGTTGATTTAAAGGTCTGGCACAATCACAATCTGCCCAATCTCTTCTGAGGAGGCTAACAATAAAAACTTAAATTTCAAAAACTAAAACTGTAAAAATTGCCTCCACGTTCATGAACAAAACAATCCAATATTATAATCCTATACGCAACTTAATTTGTTTCATTCACTTTGTCCCAGCTTCCAATCTTGGAAACTGAGATCAATTGTTCATGGAAAATTGAGAGGGAGCCATCTAAAATTATTTAGACTGTATTAAGCTAATTTATAGTTATAATATTCAATATTCCCATTCCACTATCAATCAAAGGCACATGCTTCTCAAGCGGTCCATGTCAGTCTGTCAGGTATTTCTCCAGAGTGGGACACATATAATTTGGGACTCTTTGATTACTATAGCCCTCCCAACTTCCTTTTCCTCTCTGTAGAAGAGTTCTCCTTCCCTTATAGTGAGGGGACTTGCACGTGGCTCACCATAGTTGCGGATCCCCTACTGCAATTCTCTGTTGATCCCAAATAAACTCATCTATGCTGGAGAAATATCTGGCAGTCTATTTATTTCAGGCCAACAATGTATCTTAAGACAAAGAATAACCTAATTTGCTATATATGGGTTGGTAACTGCCTAGAACAAGTAGATACTAATTAGTTTCATTTTGGTTGGCACCTGAGGCTGTACCTAAAACTTTCACATTTTCACATCAGAATTCACATAGTTACAGGTACTTGCTTTTTGTTATGTAAGATGTTAGGGGGACTACAAAGATTTAAAAGTTTAAAGAAAGAACATAGGATTTTTCAGGTAGAAGAATACAAAATTATGGCACTAACAAGCTAAATACCCGAGGGATAAAAACATGATTGCAATTAGGAACATTCAAAATATCTGGGAGTAAAATCCTCCCTGTAGACCTTATCTTTTTTAAATTTAAGCTTTTGTTCATTTTCTCCAAGCCTCAGGGCGACTAGTGTAGAAGAAGGCAATGTGGTGAGTAACATATGTTTCCAAGTGAAATTTTTAAAAATTAGTTTTTAAAATCAGGAATAAATAACGTTGTTCACTGAGAGATGGCTTTTCTCATAGAGGAATTGAGAAACCACGGAGGTATCGTTAAGGAGAAGAGAACATGGCGATGTCACCAGCCACAGTTTACAGATACCCCTTACTGATATAAATGGCAGAATCCCACCTATTAACTGCAAACCCTTACTTCAGCAAAAGGATTTCCTAAAAAATTAATCAGTGATGCCATGCCTTGGGTCTTATCTAGTATCAGGAAATAAGTAATTTTGTTAATTTTTTTTTCTCATACTCTCCACTCACAACTTAAAAATAAGATGCTTAAATCTGCTAAATTAGATTTCTTTTGATGGCGATTTTATATTTTAAGTTATTATGGCAAATCTTAAAGTTATGTAAAAATTGAAGCACTTCAAACCCTGATGTTGGAAAAGCAGTACCTATTATCTTTTTAAATTTCCTGTGCTGACATATATGAATGCTTGTTTCCTGGCTTAAAGATTGGATAAATATTTTTCTGTACATAGTATGTGCATGTTCTGTTTTGTTTTTCTATTTCATATATATGTCAATAAAAGGAAATTATATATATTTTCTATTGGTATATTTAGTCGGGTAGATACAGGTAACTGTCAGACAGATAAAAAGTTGCAGAAAAAAACAACTAGAAAATTGACCCCAAAGAGGAATAAATCATTAGCACAAGTGGTAATACACTAAGGACAGATAGGAAGAGAATATGGCATTATGTTGCAAGATAATGGGTAACCCAAATGTCCATAAAGGAGCATGGAGTGAGTAAGCAGACTCGATTCCTTGTTTCTTGAGAGAAAGATTTTGGATCACTCTACCAACTATAATAAGATTCTAATAAAGAATAATGAAGTAAATTATAAACTGAGGTTGGACATCCAGAGACCAAAATTTGATGGCTATGGTTGTAGTTGGGAAGCACCGAAGAAGGAGTGGATACGGGGAAGAAGTGCAACATGAGGACTCTTTCTTTTCACTGAATACAGAATGGATTCCTCACTAGCATTAAATCTAGGTTAGGCTGTAGTTGGTAATGGACTCCCTCAGGACTGCACATGGAAATAATTTTTGGCCCTAGTGTGGATATCAAAGTTGATATCAGGGTGCAAGAGGCTGAAGAGTAAACACTCACTACCAAAAAGTCAAAAGTATAGAAGTGTATAAAGAAAATGATAGAGTTTTCTTCTCTTTCTCCCATCCAGCACTTTCTAATCCTATGCCTAATGTAGCCAAAATGGCATCAAATGTTAAGGATTTGGCAAATTTTCTCATAGGGCTTTTCCTAGGTATATAAAATCCTTTTCAATGAAACAAAGAACAAATCTCTTCACACAGAGTCCATTCTAAAAACCTCAATTCAGGATGTAATATTAACACAATTAGGGAATATAACACTTAGAAGTGAAAGGCACTATACAAACTACCTCATCAAAACCTTTCATCTTACCTTTGAAGATTCTCACAGTTTCCATGGGTCAGTATTCCAGGCAAAGTTGAGCTATGCCGTCTGCTCAGGGTCTTACTAAGGCTGAAATTAAGTTGTTTGCCAGGCCATGTGCCTTTCTGGAGTTTAGAATCCTCCTCTAAGCTCACACGATTGTTGACAAAATCCAGTTCCTTGCAGTTACAAGAGTAAGGTCCCAGTTTTCTCGCGGTTCTCAACTTCTAGAGGCCACAGGGCCCTCTCACAACATGGCTACTTCTTACTTCAAGGCCAGTAGGAGAATCTCTCTCACTAGAAAATGCCTAGTCACTCTTTTAAGCAATTATGTAAATAGGTTGGGTTTACCCAGGAAAATCTCCTTTGTGATTAACTCAAAATCATCTGCAAAATCTCTTCACCTTTGTCACACAGTTAAATCGAATCACAGGATGATATCCTATCATACTGAGAGGTTCTCTAACACTCAAGAGGAGGGGATGATACAAGGATGTGGATCATTCAGGCCAGCTTAGAATTCTGCTGACCCCAGTATTGGGGAGTGATCTTAGAATTCTGCCTAGCACAACCCTTATATCCAAGATGCACCCTTCAGTGCTTCAAGTGGAAAGCTTGCATATTTATCACAGCTCCTCCTTGGGATGCTTGGTATACTCCATAGCCCTGGAAAACTATCAGAAGCTCTGCTTGACTTCCTAGTGTAGTAACTATCACTTGCAAATTAGCAATTACCGGAGAAATAGATCTGAATGCTGGGCTCCCATCTCAGCTTCCCTGCTTTCCAGGATCCTTGGCCCCTCGTGTGCTCCCTGCCTTGGCTTGATTTTCAAACACGTTAGCTAAATTTATTTATTTAAAAAAAATAGCATCCAGGTTTCCTGGTTGTTCTTATTAGGAATGCTAATCTGCAACAAGAGGGTCCACCATCGCTGGACCCCGAAATTGTTTATTCGGGTATCTTATGAGATTTTATTTGCAAAAGGTGAATTTACAAGATGTAGCATAACAATAATAAGCTAGCAAGTTGTAAAGTTTGAAAAAAAGCTGCTTTTTTAATCAGTAACATCTGTGATAAATTAATTAGAAAATAGATTTTAAAAATCCGCTTTTAATGTTAAGCATTCTACTTAAGTGTAATTCACACCACCAAGGACATTAAGCAAAAATTTTAGTGTATGCAACAGACATGATATTTTAAAAAATATTCTTTAAAATAATCAATAATTTGCATGTTATTATTTTTCTTTGATAAGTGATCATTAAGAGAAACAGCTTTTATTTTGAGGCTTAAACTAGTTCAGTGAATTTTGGGAATTAAGAATCTCACAGGATTATTCTAATCTAAAATTTTTATGAAACAAAATAGATGTTCAGCATAATTACCACCAAATTTGGGCCCTTAAAGTTCTGTTAATTATTAACGTTCAAACATGTGGAAGATGCTTTTGTGTGCCTAATTAATAAATGTACTCATTCTCCTCAAAGGTTTAAACATTTCGTTGATATCTCTGCTTGGTTAACATTATCCACCTCAGTGCTACTCTTCAAGTGGTCCATGAACAGGCAGCATCAGCTACACCTGGGAACTTAAGGACCCTAAGCCTACACCTACTGAATTTGAATCTCTGGGGCTTAGAGCTAAGGATCTGTGTCTTAACAGTCTCTCCAGGTGATTCTGTGGCATGCTAAAGTTTGAGAAGCATTAATCTAGCTCATCTTGATAGCAGCAGGAATTTTTAACAACCACCAAACAAAGAGATCAAAGCGTATGTGTGAAATTTCCCCCTTATATTTGTGCCCATCTTTGAATTAGTCCATAAGCTGTCCCATCAAGAAGAAAGAGGATAATAAATCCACCCCATGCTTGGATACACCTCTGGGACACAGGGCAAAGGGCCCCAGACTGCATGTAGATTCTAGTGTTATTTCTCATTTCCACATGACGGTTTGGGGCCATAAATTCTGTCACAGTGCAAACAACTGAACGATAAATCAGAGATACTAGCACTTCAGTCTCGCAGATTATGTAGTGAAGAGTTTAAAGTGGATTTTAAAAAATATAATAGTGGGTACACGTTTCCAACACACCAAGAATCTCACAGAGTAAAAGCATAACCCTGAAAATAAAATTCACAACCAATAAAAAAAAAATGATATAAGTAATCAAGCTTCCAAAACAATAATATAGTAGTATCTTGCTTGGAATTCCTCTAAAAGGTAAGTTAATTACTGCTTGTGTATCAATATCAATATGACAGCCATTTCACCAACCAACAACTTAAATCATTTTCAATAAAACCGTGATATAAATTTAAAGTTTAAGTATTTAAAATGACCTAAAAAGACAAAATTCAAAAATATGTAGTAGTCACAGAAATTAAAAGCGGTAAAACCTAAGGTCAAAAATGAAACACACACAGAATATGATCATCTTTCCTCACAGTGACTGAATTCTAAAGCTACATATTATGTAAATCCTAAATTTAAAATGACTAAATTTGCCATTCCATTTTTTCTAACTTGAAATATAACTCTTTAGTGACTAAATATTTTCCTGAGACTACAAGCAATGAAATAATATGTAAAATCCAGATATTACTGAGCCACTATCCACCTGGTATGTTTATTTGCTTATTAGAATTTTGTAAAGATTTATTCTCTTCACAATCAAGGATACGCATTTGAAAGATAATTATGCTAAAAGTATTCTCACCAATGGAAAAGTTGTAATAGATGCTCATCCTATGCCATCAATGAGCTAACTGAGAGAAAGCAGATCAATTTTTGTGGCACTGGTACCATTAAAGGTAAGTACTAATCTTTGGACCCACTGAGATGGTAGCAGCAAATAAAAAAATTTTTGAAAGACCAATTTACAATACATAGTAAGAAAAGTCGACCCATATTTATTTTAATTCCATGTTCTGTTAGAAACTAATCTCATTTTCAATGTTCTGTATTAAACTCCATTTTATGAAGTCAGGTCCATAGTGAATAGTTTAGAATTTCAGGAGAATCGAATAACTTATTTGGATACTCTATAGTAAACTAGTAACAAGTAGGCATAATCCTGTGGGGAAAAAAAATCAAACGTAGACAAGAATACTATGTATTCAACATGATTAAAATAAAATTAAAATGTCAGTTATGAAATAACTGAAAATATGTCTAAGTTGCCTCTAAGTTGAGAGCAACAGCAATGTCTTATCTTATTAATTTATTAAAAAATGCTTTATTGGTTCCAAAATTAATATGCAGTTGGTGTTTATTTGTATATCTGACACGGGACTAAGTTCGGAAGAGTAAAATAAAGTGAAATGTGTTTTAATTAAAATGAATTGAAAGTTCTTTAAAGTTTGGTTTTTCTTTTTACCGCTTAAGCAATTCAAGAGTTGATTTACTTATTTTACACAAGTTACCAATGTGTGTTTTAAAATTGTTAAATATATAAATGAACTTTAAAAAATGAAAAGATTCAAATAGATAAGCAAATGTTTATAACTAATCTATTTAAAAGTTGATAAATAATAATTTTGCATGTGCAAATAATTCAAAAGCATCTATACTAACCTAAGAGGTATCCATGACAATATTTTTTATCTTAATTAGATATATATGGGTTCATTCCACTAGACTTCAACTTTCTTAAATTATTTGATATTTTATACTATTTAAAATGTTGTTTTAAAATACATGAGTTAAATAATAAGAAAATTTTTCTTTTATTCTAAGTAATTAAAGTATGATCATGGATGCACAGTGGGCTTACACACATTTTTTGAAAAGCAAGAGGATAAAAATCATTACCACAAAATGTTTGCATTTTTACAGCATTCCTTCTAAAATGTTAGTAGAATTTAACCATATTAATGCTGGCTTCTACAGTGAATTTTGGAAAAAAATCATTTGTTAATTTTTCTAGTATAGCTGTTATCAATTCAGTATATTAAATAATATTAATATTTTAATCTGTTTTACTTAGTGAATTTACAGCCATTTAAAAAATTTATCCACCTATTCAGCATGAATTGGATATTTAATTTATTGCAAAAATCTACAGTCGCTAAATATAGCAACTTAAAATATTTAATTGTTGTAACACTTTGGTGTTTGAATTATCTAAACTTTTTGGTGTGTGTTTAAAAATTGACTTTACATACTTGGTAAGAATATAAAATATATTAGTCCTAATAGAGGACTTCTGAATTTCTCAAAATTACCCTGTAAAGAAAAGCTTGGACTAACCTTTCCTAATCAAGTAAATGCTTCCCCAAACTATATCATGTCTGATTTCACAGTATATTTTCTTATAAAGTAGACATTTGTAAGGTTTTAAAGTTTTAATGATGGGAGAAAATTGAGAATTAGGGAAAGATACAAGGTGTGCAAGGAAAACAATCATGAAAATTAGTTTACTTCTGTGGGCTTCGAGGATAATAATTAACTTGACTAATAGGCATGGGTGATGAAGCAGCAGTTAGAACACATTGACTTTTTTGCTCTTAGTGCTGCCAGGAGTTTTTATTCCACCTTGTTTTCTAAAATAGAAAAAATTATGAGTATTGTCATATTTTCCCAAACTAAAATGATAATCTAGGACATTATATTACAAATGCCCTTTGTATTTTAGGAAAGTTACTAGAAACAGATACACTTATTCCAGAATCACCATTATTACTGAGAAAACAGTTCTGTGACCATAGAAGCGCAGAAGCAAGTTGTAAAATCAGGTCATTCAGTGTTCAGGTTGAATCCAACTTTGTCCATACATGTTTTTTCAATGAATTATATACAAAATGAATAATTTAGTATTAAATTACTTGGTCTTATTCTATTTTAGTTCCAGATATGTTTCTACAGACTGAGGTAGTTTGCAACATGCATTCTAAATAGCTTTAAATATTCCTGATATTCACTGTTATTTTATTTTCATCAAAGCATGGTTTGTGCCGGAACTTTTCCTTTAGAAATTAGTCAAATGAACAAGTATATGTTATCTTACCACACTAATTGCAAACATGCATATGAGATAGTAAAATACACTGAACTATTACTTATCACTTCATTTTGAGTTCTTCTACCCTGTGATATTCAAATATTTAAATAAACACAGTGGTTGATTGTCGTTATTTAGAAGAACCCATGGATTGAAAGCATAACATAAAAATATACCAATGATAATTGACTCATTCTTCAAATTTTAGGAAAAAAAAATATTATTTCTGTAAAAGGTTTAGTTTTCCCAAGTAGTGTAACAATTATGAAATTAATATTTCAGTGGTGTGTCTTCACTCTTGCATTATTTCAAACATTATTGATGCCATCAGCCTTCCACAAAGTTTACTTCTATCTTTGGCATTAAGTCTAATCTTGACCCTCGTAAAGTGGAAGGGTTTGATAATCTTCAAAATACTGATCCACAACAACAGCCCAATAACATCAGTAATGTTATTAACCCCTTTTAAAGAAGTGGAAATAGAAGTTTAAAAACTAAATAATCTCTCAAGGTTAACTTGTCCGGGAGTGGCAGAAATAAGAATCAAATGAGGGACAAGCCCATGCCCTTGACCACTACATGATAATGTCTCTGTTTAATACATTATACGGTAATTATGTTTATAGGTCTATATTCACCACTAGCTTCTAAACTCTTCAATAGAATGAACTACACCAAATCCATTCCTTTTTTTTTTTTTTAATAATTAATTAATTTATTTTTGTTTGTATTGGGTCTTCGTTGCTACGTGCGGGCTTTCTCGAGTTGTGGCGAGCGGGGGCTGCTCTTCCTTGCGGTGCGCAGGCTTCCCATTGCGGTGGCTTCTCTTGTGGAGCACGGGCTCTAGGTACGCAGGCTTCAGTAGTTGTAGCACACAGGCTTCAGTAGTTGTGGCTCACGGGCTGTACAGCACAGGCTCAGTAATTGTAGCGCATGGGCTTAGTTGCTCTGCATCATGTGGGATCTTCCCGGACCAGGGCTCAAACCCATGTCCCCTGCATTAGCAGGCGGATTCTTAACTACTGTGCCACCAGGGAAGTCCCCCAAATTCATTCTTTTCTTGTAACATAACTCAACAGTGCTTGAATGATAGTTCATTCTTTGAAGAGTGAAGACCAGTCTCTGAGGGAGAAACGCTCTTTACACTCCCCTGCCCGTAGACTCCTCCCTGACTTGCACCTTGGGAAAAAGTTCACCCTTTCTCTTCTGAATCTTGCCCACGTCCTGCAGTGCAGGCTCAGGTCTCATAATCTCTCTGCTTTGGATTGACCCTCTGTACTCTTGGTCTCTCTCTCTGCTACCCTATTCAGGCTCATGCTCAGTCCTCTCCACCCCCAGCCTTCCTCTCAGCCAGGAGTCAGCTCCTTCTCACGTTCTGTCCCACCACAATCCAGCCCCAGCCAAATGGTTTATTGGAACGAGTTGTACACTATTCCCAACATTAGAGAAGAATGGTTCTGTCCTTCTCCCAGTTAGGCTTCAATTTCTATGAAATGTATGTGATGATTTGTTCTGGTTGACTATCCCGGAGAAGGTTTTGCTGAGTGAAACTCCGAGTGTGGTTTTCTATAAATCTGCCCTGCTTCTCTTTGCTCCATTTCCTAAAGGTCAGTTGAGCACATGTCTCCAGAGATTTGAAAGTTACCACAGGTGAGTTTAGGCAGAACTCTGGGCACCGACCCCAAATAGAAGTCGATTTGCTAGCTTCAGTTGTTTTCCCCCTCCTAAAAAGTATTTAAGCTTTAGGCTAATAGCCAATTTTATGTTTCAGTCTGCTCAACAAATGTTGAGACAATAGCTATCATCATTTGTACAACAATTTTCTAAAATGTTAGTCTGAACTAGCTCAAAGTTACAGAAGAAAGCTTTAAGTTCTGCTTTGTAAACTGTATGACTAGAAAAGTGCACATTAGATTATTCATTTAAACTGGCTTCCAGCACAGTTTATTTATCATTTATCATTCCATATTCTCAAGCCTACTCTTTTGTTTTACTTTCCAAAGTAACAGAGCACCACTCTCTGTAATGAATGTCACGCCAGACTCTGAAACATATTTTTAAAATATGATTAAGTGAAGCTAATTCCCTTGTAGGGATCTCTAAAATTTATCATCCTCCAGTGACTCATTTTCATTTCTACATTAAATGTGGAAAGACTTTATTCTAAGAAACTGAAAGCACATATTAGTTACTCATTTATTTATTCCAAGTATGCTGTATACCACAGAGATTTAGGATTCTAACGTTGGCAATCCATATAATTAAGTGTGGAAAGTCTTCTAAATACAAATTATGATACAAGAACACATTGTTGGTAAATATATCTTCTCTCTTGCTCCTCTGTGACAGCTTGCCACCTTTTTACATATTTTTCATCTTTTCTTAAATGATAGCTGACTCATTTAGAATGCCAGCTCCACCATTTACTAATTGTATGATCTTGAGCAAGTTATTGAAGCTCTGTGTGACTTAATTTTTTTATATCTAAAAAATAGGGAAGGGGTGAAGCACCAACCTATAGATAGAGTAAATAAAGTAATACTTGTGCTATATAGAACTGTTCATTGGAAGCCTTCAATAAATGCTAGTCATTTTGCTATCAATAGTATACCTCCTCTAGACCCAAGAAAGATTAAACTCTGATGTGTTGTTCCATTCCAATGAGAATATTTTGATACACTGTTGATCTTTTTTGTTTTGTTTTCTCTCTACAGGTATCATCCTTCTCATAAAGGAACTAATACTACTGTCTTCTGACAGGTGTATTTACCTGTATTCTGACAAGTTTATTTACCTCTAGACTTTTCTTTGTCCAAAACTTCATGAGTTCTGAGATCCTATCAACATGCCTTAAAATATCACTTCAATAAGTATCTTTTACTACCTAACATTTCTAACTAAATTCCTAAGGCATATAAGAGCAGGAAAAAGGATGTGCATCTTTTTACTGCTGCAGTATTTTATAGTGTGAATAGATATGGAAAATGCTCAGCAGAGAGTTCTCTGTGATATTAATTCTCTCCCTGAAATTGTCCTGGGCTTTCTACATTCATATACATTTCCTCACACAATCCAACTGGCCAAGACCTTTCCACATTTTTACAGTTATCCAAATTCTACCCATCAGTTTGCTTCAAAGTTCACTTCATCTCCATGCTTCCTTGTGCACCACCCCAAAGGGGAAAATTAAATGGATTGATTTTTAGTATCATAATTGGGCCACATTTATTTAATAACTGATGGCTTAGAGGAAGGCATATAAATAATCAGGCAAAGACCAAGAACTCTCCACTCTCTGCTTCTTTCCTTCTGGCCCTAAAGGATGTGGCCTTTTCAAGCAATAGGGGGGGTATGATTTGAGACTTAGCTTTATACTTAGACCTTGAAATATACAATGCAGACCTACCATTGTAATTTGATCTAGATTATTAAGGCCACAAGTCAGATAATGGAGTTTTCAACAGAACCAAATCTATCTTCATAAAGCATTGCTTTGCCTTGGTTTGAATCATTATGCATTAATTCCCTAGAAAATTTCTGGGAAAGTTTGACTAAGAGAGGATTCAGGGATTCCGGATATACTGGTCAAGCTATTTTAACAATAATATCTAATAATTGCTCCATAATCACACCTCTATCTATCATTGCAAGCATGTACCATGGCAAGGATTAATCAAATTTGACATAAATTACCCTATCTTGTAGGATTCAATTTAAATCCAACATGATAACTCTCTCAGGGAGAGGGGATCATCCTTTTTCACTACCATCTCTGGCATTCACTCTTTCATAGACTCAATATATTTCCTGATTTATGCATAAACCACCCTTCTCACTTCATCACCTGAGTTCAGTAAAAATAAAAAAAGTTAATAAATAATTCAAAGGTTTTTAAAAAAAATATGTATAGCCTTTACTACATATTAAGACTTTAGGTCCTCACTGTCTTCTTAAATTTTACAATTTCCTCAAGAGTGGAGGTGAACACATACTACTCAGAGGGCCACTAATGTCCTTGCTTCTCACAACCACATGATGTCAGCTGACTTAGACATCACTGCCAGTGTTTTATTCCAACATTGCCAATATTTTTAATTCCTGATTCACAGTGTTCTTTCCCACCATGTTCTTATGGAACTTAGTGCTTACTTTGCGGATTGCCAAAGAGCCCTTAATATTACAATTCTTTTATTTGACCAAATCTTTTCCATTTAATTCTATTGCAAAAGATGTGACAGAGTTAGAAAAACAAATGAATGATTCTATAACATCCTTCTCTGCAAAAAATATATTTCCATTGGCTTAAAGTCAGTTATCCCCAAACTCAGGATGAGTTCCATTCCATCTGGTATTACGCCTAGGAAATTAAGGGGCAAATCTTATTTCTATGATTTTTCTATGAGGCCAAGACTTTGAGGTCATCTTTCAGCACTTACTTTTGTAGTATAATTTCTCCAAAGACACCTCACACGAATATAATCCCTATGTTTTGCTCTGGCATGAGTTAACATGCCCAAATTCCTTACAATAAGTACAACATAGGCTCTATCCTGGGACCCTTTAAACGTGTATATATACATTTGATCTCTCCAATTAAAATGTAAGATCTTTAAACACAAAGATTGTGTCTAATAATATTGATCTCCTTTAATGTTTGGATATGTACCTATTTTCTTGTGAAGTATTTATTTTGTTTCCAAGGTAGAAGCAGCAAAGGCCTCTTAACTAAGCCCAGACTAAGTTTTCTACCACTTACCTAACAACTCCACTCAGATGGATTATGAGCCTCTCAAATCTAATAGCCAACACCAAACTGGGGTTTCATAAGAACCCTCCTTCCCCTTACTCCCAATCAATTCCTCTCCCCACAAGGTTGTTCAATTTTATTTAAATGACTTCAGCATTTATACATTGCTTAGGCCAGAGTTCTGAATCTCATCCTGATTCTTCCCACTCATTCATCTTTCAGAACCAGTCTATTAACAAGATACATTTGTGTATAAATGTATCTCAACTTCACTCATTTCTCTCCATCTCCATTTCTTCCTCCTAAGTTCAACCCCCCTTCTTCCCTTCCCTTGGATTACTGTAATAGACTAGTTATTGGTCCTCATGCTTCTCCTCTTATTTCCCTCCAACTCTTTACTAAATAGTATCCATAATGAGATTTTTTCAATGTAAAGCTAATTATGTCATTTCCCTCTCATGCCCCTCCTCTACTGTCAATATTCTTCAATGGCTTCTACTATACTTCAGATAAAATCCAAAGTTTTATCAGGACCTAGAAGATCCTGCATTAGCTGCCTCTGGCCTAACCTTCTACAGTTTTCACTTTCCCCCCTTCATCAACTGGGCTAAACCCAATATGGCCTTAATTTGGGGGGCAGGCTGGCCTCTTTGTAGAGGTTTCCACAATTAGAGGGTGTTTTACTTTTCAAAACACTAGTACAGAACACTGAGTCTTCCACTCTGACATGAAAATCTAGCCACAAGTGATTGGGATAAACTTGAGATAAAAGGTTTTCAGGGTTGAGGGGTTAAAAATAAACACCAAGGCAATATTACAATTGCAAATGTCCATAAATTCAAATTGGGATGCCAAGATTATGTCTCCATCTTAATGATTTTCAAATGTGTGATTACTAAATCCCGATGTTTATATAGCTGATGGCTGTTATATGATCAAATATACTGTTGTAGTTCTAGTACCCATTAATCATATTACAGCTAATTAAAACTGGAACATCTCCTTTGGAACAGTAGCAATCTTTCCCTTTTGTTTGAATAAGATATATATACATTATTTGAGAATGTCATGTTTCTCCTCTGATTTGAAAGTCCAGAGTCAAAAAGAAAATATTGTAATCTCTAAGTGACACTCTTTGAAGAATAAATCAACCTCCATATCAATGCTTGTAGCATTCGATATTTGGAAGCCAACTATTAACTCTAAAAAGCAAATGTTAGGTAATGATTTGGAAAAGAGGCAAAGTCACAGAGATATAGTTGTCTTTTTATTGACAGAATCAAAGAGTAGGAGAAAGCTAGGTCCCAGGGGCTCCTGCTCAGTGTTTCAGTACCTCATCATTGGAAATGCTATCTAGCAACTTCACGTTACTTGTAGATAATACTTGATAATCTGGCTGAGAGCCAGTTTTAGAACTACCACAACAGTAGAAAAGTGCTCTAACCTGTCCAACTGTGCTGAGATCACATAACAAGTTATACCAAAGAAACTAAATACAGCCAAAGATTTCCAATAAAAACACAGCTTTGCAAACCATCACCAAATCTGGCCTCCTGAAGACCTTTTTTACAAATAATGAAACAGAGAAATGCATTGGGCAAACAGGCCTGGAATGCTTCTGGAGGCATCTGGTCAGGACATGTTTTCATGTATTGTCAAGGAGTTGTTGGGGTGAATTCTTCATATTCTGCAATTTGCCAACATAGGTAAGAAGGAAGGCCATTAATGTGTGAAGCTGATGTATTCCATCAAAACTGCTAGAATGAAAATGACACATGTGAAAGTTAATTGTTTTTTCCAGAATTTGTTACCTATTGCCCTTCAATATTATATAACTATTATGCCAGATATTATGTTTGGTACTGAATATACAACAAATAAGATGAAAACCCAATTACTCCAGGAGTTCCCAGTCCAAAGGAGAGGAATTCATAAATAAATCTAAGTTTAATATAAAAATTGATATAAAAAAGAATACCAATTGAATAGGAAAGGAATTCTTCACAAAACTCAACTACCAGCAGAGAAGCTATGTTGTATGTGTGGAGGTGAGGAGAGAAATCTGAGCAGAATGCTGTCAAGAGGACGTCAAAAGAAATTGACATTCGAACTTTGGAAGGAAGAGGAATTAACCAGGAAGCAAGGGGCCTTTTCTTAGGAAACTGATGCTCTGACCTGACAACTAGAAATAATGAACATATTTAGTTATCCAAGAATCGTCATTTAATAAGTCGTGAATACTAAGTAATAATAAAAATAACATGGAGAGTACCCATGGAGAGTTTACTATTTACTGTTCAGGGCTATACAAAAATAAATGATTGCATTTAATACTATGAGGCACATATAATTTTTTTTTTCATTTTACAAATGAAAGTCCCCATGTTCAAACGTCAGAGACAGGATTTGATCCTGCATAGTCATTTGAAAAATTATGCATATTTTATTATTGAAGTCCCTATAGAGATACAGTAATAGAACTGGGTAGAATTAACAGTAGTTTCAATACTACAGAAGATAAGAGCAGTGAAACTGATAGTGATGAAAACTATCCAGAATGAAACAAAGAGAGGAAAAGAAAACACCTTAAGAAGTAAACAGAATCATCAGTGACATGTTAGACATAAACTATAGTTACAAAAACAAGGTCAGTGATTTCCAGGGGCTGGGGTGAGGGGAGAGGACCATGTTGGTGACTACACAACTGTGTATGTTCGTCAAAACTCATCATGGTGCACCCTTAAAATTGGTGAATGTAATTGTTTATAAAGCTGATTAAAGAAAAAACTGAAAGGGGGTAACTTACCATTTGGCTTAAAAAAAGACTGTGATACATCTCATGGAAATTAAAAGTTGGAATTTATATAATTCAGTTAGTAAGAGTTAAATATTATTAAAGGTAATAGTAATACTAAACAATATTACTAAAACATTACTAATATTAATGTTAATATTAATAATATTACTAGTAATATTTAGATAATATTAAAGGTAATTGTTTCTCTAAATTTCACTTTTAATATACATATATGTGAATGTTAACTTCTCTTGCTGCCTTCAGTACATCAAAGTACTTCTTATAGTACCTTTTATTATACTAGCCTCCAAATATACTTTTAAGTATCTAGGATGAAACTACAAACACAGTGGTTGTGTTCTACATCAGAACTATTGCCAGTGATCTAAGTAGTCAATCGCAAAAATAAGGTTTCCATAAATGTGGCCTTTATTTTATTTAATTTCAAATTCCACATAAATCCTAAGACATAAGAACTCAAAGAAAGCATTATATTATTGGAAATCATCCCTGACCACAATACAATGTAAGAATTAGGTATGTCATTAAATTTTTAAAGCTGCAGTCCCTATAAATAAAAAATTAGCATTCAATGTATTTCCTTAAAGAAGCATTTTATTGTAAAAAATAAAACTTTAAAATTAAAGATGACAGGTATAATCAAATATGATAGATCTTTCCTTAAGCTAAACAGTAAAATTTATTGCAGTTCTGTGATACCATTAAACAGTTACCTATTTCTATTCTCATGTTATCTTTCCTTTCTTTTAGGATTCAGCACAATATTTTCTCTAAAGGGAACAAGGTAAGTGACACCACCTTTTTTGAAATTGCCAGTATGTCACACTACAAAGGGCACAGAATGAAATATGTTTATTTCATTTAGACCATACACACTGCCACATGATAAATGTGTATTAAAAGTTAAAATAGAATGCCAAGGACATAAAGGGTTGCAATGAAATAAATCCCACTCAAAATCTTTCTTATTACTTCATTATGCAAATGAATTTTAGTTTGTCATATTTGGAAATCAGTTTGAGAGAATGTTTAAAGCCTAAACCTTTCATTACTATGAACATAAACCATCTAATGGACACTTCAGTGTATGATCACAGACTAACTTTACCAAATAATCTTAACCAAAGCAAAAATTAAATGGAGGAAAGAGGGTGAAAGGAACTAAATTACATTATTTTAAATTTATAATCTAAGTTGTAGTTTCTAATATTTACAAAGTTTATAAATATATATCTTAGCCTGATTAACATACCTTAGTTTTTAGGTAGAAAAAACTGAGATATATATTTAAAAGAAAGAAAAAGAAAATAATTTTCTTACTTAAAATTATATAATGTGGAGATGATAACATTTCAATGCCATAAATAATTATATTTTTAAGCTAATGTAATAACCTGTATCAAATTTCTTTGGACGTTCTACCCCAGCTCAGAATTGATAAAGATTAAAGTAACATTTGTATTTATTTAAAAAAGAGTAAAAGTTGCAGAAAACTATAGCACATCCCACTACACACTACTGATACCAAATTTCACTCTGTACATAATAGAGAAAATTAGACAGTTTATAGATAGAATAGACATATCAAATTTTCTTTTTGTTTCTGAAAAATTAACTCTAGAAAATACATCTTATTTTTACCTAAATTATTTCCAGTTAGAAATAGCTCACCTTTCAATAATTTAAGTAAATTTAGTCTTCTTGTTTTTTTTCTTTCCAAGTGCTAACAAAAATTCTCAGCGTCTTAAATATACCCAGCACCTTAAATATTTGCAGCACCTTGGTACAGAAAACACTAAAACTTTTTATCAAATACATTTTTTTTTTCTTCAGGCAGATTAAGAACTACTGTTATCTGTTTTGGGGGCTTTTGTTGCTGTTGTCTGTGTGGTGTTTGTTTTGTTTTGTTTCATTTTTGTATAAAGTTATACTTATGTGATCATCTATACATCATCTTGATAAACAAAACATTATGTGGTTAAGATCATTCAACTTATCTCTGAAAGTCAAGTTAGAGGTTATAGCTTCATCATGCTACCTGTTAAAGGAAATAGAGAGTGGATCTTAGAGTCAGCCCTATATTACCTGTTAAAGATAGTTAAGCTTTTCACCTATAAAATGAGGTAGCTATCTATACTGACAGATGCTATGAAGAAACTAATCTGTCCCTGTCACTATCTTTTCTTAGGAACACTGACTTCAACATATAAACTTGGTGATAGATGATGGTTACAACTTACAACAGAATTTGCAGTTATCAGCAATCTATTTACAGACTTGTAAAGGGAAACGGCACAGGATTTGTATACAGTAGAAAATGTTTTGCATATATTTATTTATAACTTCCCCATTTTGAAATTCATTTAATCCTTCTAATGAAAACAGATCAATATTTAAATAAATTTAGCAGTATTTACGTATTAAGATGAGCCACGTACATTTTCATCCTTGCAAATGGATCATAAAGTTTAATTCCATAGTATAACTTCTCTTTGAGCCTGTCACTTTGATTCCTAATGTTTCACTGGCCTAAAATGATCAACGTTGAAACTGTGTTTGTTCTTGTGGATTGTAGTGAAATATGAGAGAAAAAAAATGTTAATTTCTCCCAGCATAGATTTGTTAGAGTTGAGTGTTAGTTTAAAAGAACATCAGAAAGCTGAAATTATACCTTTACAGGTACTGTAGTAGAGGGGTATTCTGTGTGTGGTAATTGTCCTTCATAGCAAGAAAAAGGGCAAGATGACTCACTAATCCTGCAGATGACATTACATTAATAGACATGATAAAATGTATAGTATATTAATAATAAGACTTTAGAAAAAAGTAACTAGGCAAGACAAAATAGGCCATTCCATCTCAAGAAGAGGAATACTGGATATGGATCACTAGTCTATAATCCATGCAACTAGAAAAAATCTGCAAGCTGAAAGGCGATAATCTGGTTCAGTGAATTGCTAATCTCAGGTGACAAGGCAAAACTCACAATATGAACCTGCAAATTGAAGCTACTTTTGCTCTATCATTTCTGAAAATTATCTTTCAAAACTATCACAATGATGAAAATAAATTTGCATGAGACCAAACAAACAGTCCTTCCAATCCAATATTTAGTCTCTAAAGAAATAATTTGGGAGATAATTATGAGTAGTTGTCCTTCATGACTTCATCTTCATGTGTTATGGATGTGAACTGAGACCCCTCACTCATCTTTAATAATGGATCAGAGCACTTCCATCCAGGAATGTAAGTATTTTTTAATTTAAAAAATGAATCCTTTTAAAAGTATATTATTTGAAATTGCAACTCACATTTTAGGTAAGAGAACTCCTTTCCTTGAAAAGGAGTTTAAGGGCCTAGCTTCCTATGCCCAGACACCACCTTAGTACACAGGATGCTCTGAGGCTCCTCCACAATACCTTAGAGCTCTGAGAAAAGAAGAAGAAGAAAAAAAAGCTTGCAAACCACTGCATGCTTCTAAATCCTTTGCAAGCCTACTATTTCCTACTCACATTTCAAGAAAAGTAAGATGACAAGTTTCCTAGGTTCATATGATGAGTACAGAAATATTTCCTTTCATTTGCCTTAAAATGATAGTTTTCAAATTTTAAAGTTGCCTCTTAGTTCTTTAAGCCTCAGAAACATGTATCCAACTGCCTACTCAACACTCTTCCATGAATCTCTCAAGGGCACCTCAAGTGTAACATATCCAAAACTAAACTCATTTTCTTAGCAAAGATCACGATCACCCGTGTACTAGCTCAAGAAGGAAACCTGGTATTGTCCTCATCACCTCCCTCTCACTCATCCTCAATTTCCAACTGTCTATAAGCTATGCCCATTACTCTTCTTAGATGTTTCTTTCTCAAGTCCATCTATTTTTCCCACTCTCCATCTCTACTGCTACTAAAAGCTTCAAACTACCATTATGTGTCCTTCGGCAATTACTTCCCAACAGGTCTTCCTTCCCACCCACTCTTCAGGCTTTCTAATCTATTTTTTCACACAGCAGTTAGTTATGACCTTAGGTCTTCCCTGTTTAAAATCCTTCAGTGGTGTCCCACTGCTTTTAAAATTAAAAGCAAACCTCTTAATATAACCTAGAATGACTTGATCACACCACTAGCTTCCTTGGGCTCTGTCCTCCAGCAATATTACCATTCTCTCAGTCTTGAAAATCTGTCAGTTCCTGTTTGCTGCAGGGCCTTGATGCAGATAAGATCTGGTCATTTATTTAAATGCTGTCATATTACTTTGGATTAGAAGCATTTATCACAACTGTAAATCAACATGCAATTCTGTTTTTAAAGTTTATGTTCATATTTGCTGGACTGTCTGGCTTACGCTCATATCCCAGCACATAGCATAATGCCTTGCACATAATAGAGCTTCATGAGTCTTTATCGGCTGAATTAGTAAGTGATAATCTGGGATCTGGAGAAGAGTATGACCTATCTTTCATTTGATTTTTGTAGACTTTTGATAAGATTTAAAGTTTTAAATCCTTTCAGTCTCTTTTCAAGAAGCAGATCAGCCTCATTTTAGATTCTGAAATTGCTCTTCTCTATTTTATTTCCGCTATCTTATACATTTAATGAGGTTGAAGAATGTCTAGAATCATACATACAAATGTTTTATTTGTACATATGATGTTATGTACAAAGATTCTACTAGAGAATGATAATGATTTGCATTTGTATTTTCAAACCTTTTACTGATTAAAGAGCTTGACTCTTTAATATCTTTTAAGCATCCAAGCATATCAATACCTACTGATATTAACAAGAATTACAGAAAGGGAGGATGGTAGAAGAGGAATATGTATTCAGGCCACTAAGTTTTGGCAGAGACCATAATCTTAGATCCCTAGCTCCATCCAACAACAGTGAATCTATTTTTATTTCATTCCTAAATATTTAGCTGTAAATGCCTCTTGTTCACTTACAGATATTGATCTGTTCAAAAGCAAGGAAGCCTTTATTACCACATTAATTTTTTGATCCTCTGCCCCTCAACAACCTGGCAATTATTTAAATAAGTGTGGCTAGCTGAATTACTGATAAGATTCATGTAATTATCCATATTTAAAGTTCAAAACCATTGATTTTGTGTAATTTTATTAAAGGTGAATATAAATTAATTTTAAGAAATTTTGCATGAGCTTTCCCTGGATAGCTACACTAAAGTAACCTAGATTTAAAATAACAAAATACTACTACTACTACTAATTTAATTAATAATAGTCATTACAGAATGTTCTAAGGACTATGCAAAATTTTCTGCAGATATTACATAATTTAATCCTAATAATAACCCTATGAAGTACGTAGTGTATTAATGTATTGTTATTATCCCTATCTAATAGATGAAGAAACTAAGACTTAGAAAGCTAATAAACTTGCCAAAAATCACACAAAGCAAGAATTCACACCCAGGCTGCCTCACTGCAAGTAGAGATGATGATACAAGCATAACTCTATAGGGTCTCGGCCATAATGAAAATGTAGGGAGCTTCTTCAGCTTTTCTTTCCTCAACTTTTCTTTCCATCTTAGGGAGGGAGAAAGTGGAAAGTTTCTGACTCAGAACCAGCAATGCCAGCAATTAATCAATAGCTTCTGGAGTTTATAGACAATACTCTGTCTTCTTACCTCAGAGAAATTTAGTTTGCATTAAATTCAGTATTCCATTTGCAAAGTTCTGGGAAGCATAGGCATTACTGACAGAACATTTTTAGGAAATCTATGAAATCCATTTTGCTACAGGACGATTTAGGCATGAATAGTATCCTCAAGGAAGAAGCCTGTATACAAATAATAGTAATTAAAGGCAATATTTTAAAAATACAATAATTCCTAGGTTTGAGACATTATATTTCTCTAGAGGATTCAGGGAAGACTTCAACAGGTACGGATGTGAGTGTGATCTTGAAAAAAAGTTAGAATTTCAAAAATTGAACCTTACTTCTATAATTTTAAAATGCATATGAGTACCACACCACTCTCAATCAAGCATTGAAGACTGCCAATTCACATATTTCCATGTCATTCATTTTTTACCGAAAATGTTATAGTAAATATACAAATATCAAATTCTCTGCAGTAATTAATTACTTAACAGTATGGAATTAAATATATTTACTAAGTAAGTTATTGTAAATAGCCCAACATAGAAGACTGACAGAAAAACCTGTTTCTGAAATAAAAGCTACAATGAACTCCTCTTGTTTTCCAAAGAGAGCTATTACCTCAGACATTTATTATTGGTTCCAAATGTTTTATTCACTCACCTCACATGATTCCAACACAGCCTGTTCTTTACAGGAGAATTATTTTACTTGTGTAATTAAGGTAATACAAATATTATTCTGATAGATTAATATCTGATTAGCTTGGAAGAAAATTTAGTTGAGATACATGTGACATCCAGGTTTTACAAAGCTTGAAATGTATTAATTTTGGAGGACGTCTTTACAAAGAATATAAAATCAAAAATGGTTCCTGATCATATGGACCCTAAAGCTTACGCTTCAATAGCTTTATGGTCAGTAAGATTCAGATTAGGAACTCTAGAGCCCAAATTTTGTTGTACAATATTATATAATTGTTGATTAATTCATTAAATATTGGGTACCTACTGTGTTCCAATAGTATGTTGCAATATTACAGAATAACCAATACTATTCTAGGCACTGAGAATGAAATGTTGAATGAAACATACAAAATTTTCATCTTCCTAGAGCATATGTTCTAGAGGTGAGAGACACAATAATACATAAATAGATTAGACAAATCCAGAATACATAACAAGATAAGGGCTATAAATTTAAAAGGGTAAGGAGATAGAGAATAGTTTAGAACTGTCTATTTCTGCTAAAATGCTTAGGGAAGGTGCATCAGGATTTGATATTTAAATTGAATCATTTAATGATGAGAAAGAGGCAGCCAAGCTAAGAAGGATTTTTTTTTTCAGTTTTATCCACAGGAGGGAGAGAAGGTGATCAACAAACATTTGTTGAAATGTTAAGTGAATGCATCTGTGGGAAAGCATTTTCAGTAAAGTAGAAAATGCAAAGATCCTGAGATGAGAGTAACTTGCAGTTTTCGGGGGATGGAAAAAAGGCCTATGTGCAGAGAAAGGTAATTTATGGAGAGAATGGTAGGAGATGAGGTTGAAGAGAGGCAAAATCTAGATCAGTTAAATCAATAGTTCTCAGGCCAGGTTGCACGTTAAGTCACCTGAGGAATTTTACAAAACACCAGTGCCTACGCCCTACCAGAAGTCCCATCAGCAGAGGGAGGGAGAAGTGGTATTCAAACAGAAGCATTTGTTTTTAAGTCCTCCAGGTTAAGAACCAATGATCCACAGACTTGAAGGCACAATAAGAATTTTGGTTTTAGTCAATGAATGCCAATGAATGCCTTGTCAGGGTTATCAGGGGGAAATCAATAATGTCATGAAGATGTATATAGCCTTGAATTAAGATTCAGAATAAATACTTTGCCCAAATTCTTCATGTGTTTTCCCTTCTACCTAATTTGTGTATTTATACACAAACACAGAGAAAACAAAGATGGTCACGTGCAAGCAGAGAATGGTATAAAAGCATTTTCTATTCTTTCTAATGGTGATACCCATATAATACACTGATCAAGAATTCTGAAAGTTTCTCATCACATAAGAAAAAAACATTCATTTTTTTCTTCATCTAGACTATTTTACATTACAAAGACTCAGGAAGATTAAAGTGTCAAAACCAACTTCTTTTCCTGACACATAACTCCAGTGTCCTAGGACCCTCTGACCAATAAGTAAGAGGAAACTTGAATCAGTTTTATCTCTAAAATCTGAATTCTTCTGGTAGCTCTGTGACTTCTGGAAAGCAAGGCAGGAAAAATACCTCAGTAGTTCCACGACTGATTTCCATCCTCCCTCTTCATTGCCACCTCTTCCCAATTCTTAAAATTCCTTACCCACAATTTTTCATAGCACTTATACCTTCTGAAATAAGATTTCTTATTTTTTATTTAGGTTATTCATTCATTTATTCCATTTCTTGTCTATCCTCCCCACTGGCATTCAAGCTCCATAATAATTTTGTCAAATTTGTTTATTGATTTATCCCAACATCTAGAGAAGTGCCTAGCACATAGTTCGTGATTCAATAAATGAATATTTACTGAAGAATGGAATGAAAGTAGATGTGGTCATTATTCTTATTTTTCAGATGAAGAAACTAAGGCTCAAAATGGCAAATGAAGTGTATAAGGTCACATCTTTAGGAAATAACAAATTTAGGATTAAAATGCACATCTTTCTCACCCTAAAGTCCATGCGTTAACCACTACACACTAATCTTTAGTAAAGCATTTAAAGCTGAGACTAGAATTCGGTGCTGTGGTCAGACTGCAGACAGCCTCTAGTACCAGAGTAAGGAGTTATGACTTTGAGCTGCCATTAGTTGGAAGTTATTGAAGGACACTGAGCAGGAGAGTAACAGCATCAAAGTAGTGTTTCAAGAAGATTTATCTGCCATCATTGTGGAGAATAGATGGGAAGGAGAAGAACAACAAGGCAGCAAGATAGTTCAAAGAAAAAAGCACGACATCCAGATAATTTCAGGAACTAGTCAAAATAAAGTCTATAAATCACTGGTAACATCAAATTATTCTTCACCTGTGAAATGCAGACCTGTTATAAATCTTCATTCAACAAATATTTATTGAGGGCACACAATGTTCATAACAGTCATCAACAGGTTCTATCAAACATTTTATGTCAAGTAATAGGACAAGATCATCTGTACATGGTCATGCCCATTTCATTCCACTTGGTGGGCATGTGAATAGCATAGATAACTGAAAGATCTTCAAACAACCACAGTAAAGATAAAAGTGAAAGTAGAAAAGGATATCCAAAGTAGTAAAAAGTTTATTCATTCACCAAATGTTGGTTCTGTACTTGCTCTATGAAAGACACTCAGATTATTTCCTGAGTCAGAAATGGATCTTAATCCCCGAATAGAAAGTGCCCTTAGTAAGAACAATACCAACAACAACAAAATGCACATAAATAGCCTGAAAATAAAGAGATTATGATGGAAGAAGTTTAGATAAAGTACTATGTGAACTGAGAGGAGAAACAGATAACCTTAAACTTGGGATTGCAGAAATCTTCAGTGAATTGTTAGTAACTGAGCTATAAAATATATTCCACCAAAGTACATCCAAAATAATGCATTAATGGATTTTGTGTGTAATTCTTGGTAAACATAAGTAACTTTTAATGACACTGGGAACAAAAAAATATAACGATCGTGATGCATTTCTGGAAGAGACATTGTAAAACTCATGAGGCCCAAAGCAAGACTGCAAATTGTACAGGCCCTTTCATGGTCACTATAATTTTTAAGTAGGGTTTAGGTTGGAATCCTCAAGACTCTCAGTGGGTTTACCTTGGCCTCTACTACTTGTCTAAGTTTGATAGTTGATATAACCTCCTTGGATCTTTATTTCTTTGTTAGAAAAAAAAAGTCTATGAACCAGTAACCACTTTTCATTTGCTCTTTGTCATATGGGTATCAATTCTAAAATGCTATATGATATAAATTCTATCAATAGGCCACTTTATAGATAACCCTGAGTGATCCATACTAGTGAGATTTACTCTGCGTACCTACTATAAAGAGTTACATGCACATATTATGACATAGCTTCCAATTCATTGTAGCTCCTTTTGTCATGAGAAATGAGAACTTCAAATTATGAAATAAGACAATCACTCCAGTAATCTGCTTATATAAGTTGGTAAAAGTTTATATAGTCTCAATATTTCTTAACTTTTTTTTTCTAGCAGAGGTGACTTTCTGAAATATGTATTCCTACATAACTCTAAAATATTTTATTTTTATCTTTATATTAAAGTTAGAAAGATGGAGAATTGTATTTGCGATAGTACCTGAACCAGAGATGAAGACTTCTTAATATCACTGTCAGTATCCTGACTGAGCTACTTTGTGATTTGGGACAAGCCATGACTTCACTCTTTCTATGCTTTCAAGACTATGGAACATTTTAAAAATGGTTCTTAGTGGTTGTATTCATTTTCTAGGGTTGCCATTAACAAATTACCACAAACCTGGTGGCTTGAGACAACAGAGATTTATTCTCTCACAGTTCTGGAGGCTAGAAGTTCAAAATCAGGTTGTCAGCAGGGCCATGAGCCTTTCAAAAGCTCTAGGGAAGAATCCTTCCTTGACTCTTCCAGCTTCTGGAATGCATTTCTTGGTTTGCGGCAGCATAACTCCAATCTCGGCCTCCATTTACACATGGTTTTCTTCTTCCTCTGTGTGTCTCTCTCTGTCTACTCTTTCTCTTTGAAGGACACAGTTCATTGCCTTTAGGGTCCACCCTAAGGCAGTAACTCTCATCTTAACTACTTACATCTGCAAAGATCCTATTTCCAAACAAGGTCACATTCTAAGGTTCCAGGTGAACATGAATTTTTTTCAGACATTATTCAACCTATTAAAGCAGTTATGAAATATTCTACCAATTTATATAAATTAGCATATATATCAAGGCACAAATTTTTATTAATGTTATAAAGTTATATGAAAAAGGAAAATAATCATTGATGCTTCCAGCTGAGTGAGTGACAGACAACAAAGTGGTTTGAGCAGAGGAAAGGCATTATCTGACTTAAGTTTTAAAAGAATCACTCTGGCTGAACTGTTGAGAATAGATTATAGGTGAGCAAGGGTAGAAACAGGGAGGCCAATGAACTGGTGAGAAGTGCTTGAATTCTGAATATATTCTGAAGGAAGAATAAATAGGATGTGCTAATATAAAATGTGAGAGAAGGAGAAGAGTTAAGAATGACTAAGATTCTTGGCTTAAGCAACTGGAGTGTCGGAACTGCTAAAAACTGAGGTAGAGAGGACTGCAAGTCGGGAAGTCTTTGGTGGAAGATTCATAATTCAATTTCAAACACAGTAAGTTTGAGAGGTCTCAGAATCCAAAAGAATATATCTAGTAAGCCTTGGTTGTAAATATCTAAAAATTAAGATAAAGGTGTGAGCTGGATTTATCAATTTTCAAGTTGTAAAATTATAAGATGGCATATAAAGCAATGAGATCAGATTGGATGAGATCACTAAAGAAGTGAGTATAGATAAAGAACAGATAAATCCAATCCCATTTTCTGAGCTACCTCAACATTAAAAGGTGACATGAAGGGAGGACACCTGCAAAGGAGATTGAGACGGAGTCAATGAGGTAGAAAATCAGGAGAGTGTGATACCCTCTAAGACAAGTAACAAAAGTATTACAAAGCGATAGGAATGATTAAGGTGTTTCGGATGTTATTCATAGTCAAGTAAGATACGAGTTGAGAATTGGCCATTGGATTTAGTAAGAGGGAGGAGGTAAGTTGTCTTCATAAAAAGTCTTTTTGGTGAAGTCATAGTGGAAAGAAACTGATTGGAGTAGTTTATATTTAGAAGCAATAATTCAAAACAGTGAGTTCAGAAAATTCTATTAAGATAATTTTCTCTTAACTTCTTCATGAAGATGTCTGAAGACTAAACGATACAGCACATGGTTGAGTGGAAGGCTTGGCATACAGTAGACAATAAGCAGTAGCTCTAATGATGGTAAAGATGTTGTTAACTACGCACACAAAACTTCTAATTCTATAGGAGTGCCAATCTCCTCAACAACAATTTCTCACCTCCAGGAATCTATCTTTTGAGATCCAGTTTATATCTCATGTAATAATGAGTAAATTAGGCATGCCCAAAATGGGTACATTAATAATGAAATAAATTACAACTCATCAATTACACTAAAGAAAAAGACAAAACTACAATAGAAACATACTACACAGCAGCAAATAATGAAGACAGTTATAAGTGAGGAACTAATAAAGACTTTTGATACTTTTTATCCTCCCTTTAAAAGCTAGAGGGAAACAAATTATGATGTATGAGATAGAATATTGTACAGCCAGTAAAATTGTTTTAAGGAATATTTGATGATGCAGGAAAATGTCCAAAATATAAATTCAAAGACTTAAGCAGAATATAAAAATGAAATAAAGTAGGATCCCTATTAGAAATATAAAGAAAAAAACCAAAACTTTAATTATAATAATCTATATGTGGTTCACTTATAGGTATATTTATATCCTTTCTTATATTTTTCTACATTGAAAAAACATTTTTTAAATAAAGATTGTGTGTTACTGTAACTTGAAAGAAGAATTAATCTTCCAAAGAGGGAATCATGTATTATATTTAAGGGATTTTTTTTTTTTTTTTGGTTGCGTTGGGTCTTCGTTGCTGTGTACGGGCTTTGTCTAGTTTCAGAGAGTGGGGGCTACTCTTCGTTGCGGTGCCCAGGTTTCTCATTGCGGTGGCTTCTCTTGTTGCGGAGCACGGGCTTTAGGGCATGCGGGCTTCAGTAGCTGTGGCACGCGGGCTTAGTTGCTCCACAGCATGTGGGATCTTCCTGGACCAGGGATTGAACCCGTGTCCCCTGCATTGGCAGGTGGATTCTTAACCACTGCTCCACCAGGGAAGTCCTAAGGGATTTTTAATAATAACAATATTTGTAAAGTATTTTTATTTAAAGGAATAAGATTTTGTTTTGAGAACTATTAACTTCAGGTAAATTAGGGGTCTTTTGCACTAATTTCTTTTTGTAGAGTTTTCTATGATTCCTAAAGCATTTTTTTTTAATTTTTTTTTTTTAATTTTTATTTATTTATGGCTGTGTTGGGTCTTCGTTTCTGTGCGAGGGCTTTCTCCAGTTGTGGCAAGCGGGGGCCACTCTTCATCGCCGTGCGCGGGCCTCTCACTATCGCGGCCTCTCTTGTTGCGGAGCACAGGCTCCAGACGCGCAGGCTCAGTAATTGTGGCTCACGGGCCCAGTTGCTCCACGGCATGTGGGATCTTCCCAGACCAGGGCTCGAACCCGTGTCCCCTGCATTGGCAGGCAGATTCTCAACCACTGCGCCACCAGGGAAGCCCCTAAAGCATTTTTTTAGTGCATCTATTTAATCCTCAAAAGATGGAGGCAGTGAGATTCTGTTTGGATAAGACTTCTAGTTAAGGCCAGAGCCATGATAAAGTCCAGATCTTCCAACCACAGGACGGGTGTTCTTGCCACTATGCTATTTTATATCCAATATCCCCACTCATTATACCAACTCAATAGAATCAGTGAGACAGACCTATAAGAAAACTCATGTGAAAGTACTTCCAAAAAGTATGAAACAAAAAAGATTAAGGATACTGGTTCTAGTAATGCCAAATATAATTTTTAGATGAATATTCTAGCACATTTCCACAGCCTGATTCTATTTAGAAATATGGTGAGATTCAATGATAACACGATACTTTCCATTCATTTATCATGAAAAAAAATCATAAAGTTTAGATACAGAGAAGAGTAGGTCTGCTCCAAGCCTCTCATTTTATAGATCAAGGCACAGTGATACAGGGAGAGGGAGACACCCTAAAAGTAGCAAAGCCAAGACTAGAACTATAATGTACTCATTTTCCTGACTACAGCAGTTTGCAACTTGTCAAGTGTTTCATCAGATTATATAAAGCTAAATAATTAAAATAGTCTAACTCTGGAATACGATTTAAAATCGTATCATTTTTAGTCATATGGAAAGGAATCAACGGAATCAAATAAATAGACCATATAAAGACCTTGCTAGATATAAAGATTTTCTACATGTCAATTTTAACATTACAAATCAGTAATGAGAGGAAAGACGTCACAAGTAATTATTGAAAAAATACATCCTCATTATTACACAAAAATAAAATACATACAGATCAAATCATTCAATGTGAAAAAAATTAAAAACAGAAAAACTCAAAGAATTTGTGAAGACAAGAACCTCTCAGTTTAGTCCTGAACAGGTCTTTCCTCCAATTACAGCCCAAAGTTTTATATTTATCTTCCTTTCCCTATGGAGTTTACTGGTACCACCAAATGTGTCATAGTTAGAAGCAGAATTTTACCAACACCCAGATTCTGTAATTGCTTAATGTATTCTACAATGTCTAATATATCACATCTTTTAAGCCTTCGTCCATTTATCTTTACATTTCAAAACTCTGAACATGAGGACAGCATATATTTATGTTCAGTATTTAATAGTAAAATTTTAATGTAAATACAATAAAACATAAAAATGTAAGTACAATAAAACATAAAAATGATTTTTTAAATTGTGATTAGAAAGTAATTAGCAAATGTGTTTTAAATTAAATTACAAATAACATGGTGAGATAAGTATTCTCATATATTGACAATGAGATGTGAATATTAGTGGCCTTTCCAGGAAGTCATTAAAAATGTCTATCAAGAGACTTTTAAAAATATGTACACCTTTAAAAAATAAATCCCATAACCAAGAATATAGCCTAAGAATATAATCAGCAATATGTTTAAAATTGTTTAAAAACAACTTCCTAAAAATGTTTATAACATTATTTAGTGGTAAAAAAATTAGGAGCAATACACATGAAAATTAATGAAAGGTAGTTAATTATGGAAGTTATGATAAATACACATGATAAAATATTACCCATTAAAACTATGTTTTGAAAGCTATCTCATGCAGGACAAAATGCTCATGCTATATTGATCAAAAAAGTTTAAATATTAAATTTTATTTTAGTATGTGGAAATTTCTGGGTGGCATTCCACATTATTTTTCTTCTCTTTATTTGTATTTTATATTTTACTACAATAATTATTTATTAATTTTATTATCAGAGAAATAAATAGTACTTTTTTATGTTAATATAATAAATTAGATTAGAGTTTTCATTTGCCTTCAAGTTAAAATATCTAAAGAAGATTTGGTTAGTAACAGTTGGATACTTTTCAAGTTATATAACAAATTTTACATCAATTCTGTATAATATGCAATGAATTCTAGAAACTAAACTCAAATATTTATAACTAAATCATACGTATAAGCAATAGAAAAACTTATAGATGCATACTGAGAAATATTACAATGAAGTGTTGTTCTTATTTCTAAAATCCATTCCTTTCTTATCTTCAAGGAACAAGTGTTTCTGGAACAGCTGAGTTTTTATTTTGGAAAAATATAACCTTGACTCTCTTCACATCATACACAGAAATTAACTCAAATCTTATAAACTACAACCATAAATCTTCTAGAAGAAATACAGAGTGGCCTCGGCGTAGGCAGAGATTTCTTAAATAGGATACCAAAAGAACAATAAAAGAAGAAAAAAAGATACACTGGACTTCATCAAGATAAAAAATCTCTGCTCTTTGAAAGATACCTTTTAAAAAATTTTAAAAGGCAAGCCATAAACAACCCAATTACAAAATAGCCAAAAGAATCTGACCAACACTTCATAAAAGAAAACTGGCCAAAAAAAAAACATGAAAAAAATCTCAATATCACTAGTTATCATAACACGCAAATTAAAACCACCATGATATATCATTACAAACTCACAAAAATGGTTAAAATTACAAACACTGACTAGGAAGTGTTGGCCAGGATATGAGTAACTAAATCTCTCCTATGTTGCTGATGGGAATAGCAAAGTCTAACAACTTGGGAAAACAGACTGGCAGTATCTTACAAAATTAAAATACATTTAGCATATGACTGAGCTCTACCACTCCTTGATATTTACCCAAGAGTCATAAAAATATATGTCCACATATGTAAACAAAGATTTGTGTACAAATGTAGCAACTTTATTCACAACAGCCATGGAAAGAATGGAAATGTCGATCAACAGGTGAAAGGATAAACAAATTGTAATATATACATACAACAGAATACTGCTCAGCAGTAGAAGCTCTGATACACTCAACACCATAGATTAATCTCAAAACCCATATGCTGAGCAAAAATAACCAGACACACAAAAATGCATAGTCATCGTCAGATTTTCTAGAATAGGCAAAACTAACAAATAGTCACAAAAGACCTATCAGTGGTTGTCTGGGGCTAGAGTGGAGGGATTGACTGCTTGGGATATGTGGGAACATTTAGGGGGGGATCATCCTTGTGAGGTTGAACCCTGGGATTCACTTGTCAAACTCATCAAATTGCACACTTAAAAGGGAGCATTATGTTATACCTCAATAAAACTTATTTAAAAATAATATTCCTTATCTAGCTACTATCCTCAATCATTCCCAAAGCTATATTTACGTAGAGCCTTCCTTATTGACTAACCATGGGTCCTGTTCTACAACTCCATCACTTTATTCTTGGTAATTTTCCCTTTTTATTGGATTTTTTTCACTTTTAAACCTGTCCAGTATTACTTTCTTTTATTCATTTTCCATCATCTCCATTTTCCCATCTTCTTTTAACAGATGAATAAAATCTACCACACACTTAAATCTTTTTCAATATTCTTCAGTCGAACTTTCGTAAATGTTCCTCTGGGTCTTCTATGTATTAGTTCATTCCACACATCCTACCTGATCTGCCTGTTCCATCAGAGCTCTCTTCAATGACAGCACTCCCATGTGTCAATATGCAGTGTTCTTAGACACCCTGCATCACAGCGACAGTGTGTAACAGTGCAACGCAAGACACATTCTGAAGGAAAAAAAGAGAGTCCCTTGGCGATACATTTGCCAGTTGGGGCTGTAAATCAAACTACATAAGCCAATAAAAAGTAAAAGAAAACGTTTGGACTATGTGTGTAAACAGTAACAACAACAAAAATATGTTTGCCATGATAATTGAGTTATTTCAAGTTGCTTAATCATCCACCTATACTGGATACTCTATTATCATGAGAACATTCAGAAAGTGCCACGCTGCTTGTGCATTCATTCTTCATTCATTCAACAATTATTAATTGAGCACCCAGGATGAGTACCTGTCTCTGCTGCAACACAGCCCTTTAGTGACCATGATTTCCAGTGGGTAGAGATAAAACTTGTCCATTTCCATTTTACTGGTGGACTATTTGGTAATACGTTTTGTCCTCCATTCTCTGCTCAGTCTACTCTAGTCTTTATGGAATAGAAAATTAGATCTTGTCCTCAAAAGGCAGATATTGGCTTATTGATGTTTTTTCTCTTTATTTCATATATTCTCACTCCTCCTGATAGCACAGCATTCATATGCTGACATTTCATTCATACAATTCTGAATTCCTTTCTCCCCCTCTAAACGTGAAAATAAGAATGATTATTTTTCTAACCCCAGCTCTGACACAATCAAGCACTCAAATGTTTGTTGAATGGATTGTCTCATTTTATTTCATACTAAATAAGTAAAGATTTTGAAGTTACTTTTTTATACACTATCTAAACTTGATTTTATAAAACAGAAAACTTTCTTGTTCTACCAGTTAATTTACAGAGCAAAGAATTTAAATGAATTAATATTCCATTTAGTTACCATCTAATTCAAGTGGTTTTAATTAATAAATAAAACTTAAGCGTCTGAGTCTCTATCTGAATAAAGATAAAAATGTATTAGTGCTACTCTCTTGCATATTTAATAAACAGCACTGCATTACCCTTCCAAACCTTATCTGAGGATAAATACATCTTTTCTTTTCCAGAAACCTTCAATGGTTCCCCATTTCCTAAAGAACAAAGTTAAAAATTCATTTCCCCAGCACTCAAAGTCCTTTAAAATCTGTCTTTATCCTAACTTTCAACCTAAAATCTAGAAATCCCCTTTGAGTCTGACTCTGCCCCAATCAACCGATTCACTGATTTCTTACATCATCATTTTGGGAAAGCCAATAGCTTTCCCCTGATAATTTATTCCCTCCTGGTACTTGCTCCCTCCCAATTTTCAAATGTCCACATAATTTATATGTGTCAGGGCCTCTCACAGCAGTTTACTTGGTATCTCTCTTATAGCAGCCACCACTTTCTATATTGTAATGTACATGTCATGTCTCCAGTAGACTGTGTGATTCCTGAAGACAGATGTTCTATTTGATTAAACTTTGGATATTTCATAGTACCTAGCCCAGTACCATTGAATAAATGGATGCAAAAATTGTATCAATCGTTTTTATTAAAGTTTTGGGAAAAAACAGTGCTTCACTACTGTTCAGAACTTTTAATCATTCTTTGTAAGACTTCAGAGGCTTGGCCCCAAAGGAAACTGCTGAGGAAGATTGCAACCTAAATTAATTAGTATACTGCAGAAACTCAATAAATGTAAAATTGCTAAAGTCTGAAAGCCTACCTTTCAGACAGGTAAGCCTGCCAGAGTACTTTTCTCCTAATTAAATAAGACATTTTTTTACCAAAGGTCATGGCCACCTCCTTCTTTGTCCTCCAGAAATATTCCTATATGCGTAAATATTTTATAAATACTATATAAATGTTATGATTATTTTGCCTTAAAGGAGTCTAGGCACCTGAGTCAGGGACACAGCATAACACTGTGGTTCAAAGTGTGGGCTCAAAAGTCTGACAAACCAGGCTATGAGCCCTTTCTTCCCTCTTCTTAGTTTTGCAACCTTGGGGAAATTAATTAACCTTTTCAGATCTCAGTTTCTTATATGTAAATGAGCATAATAATAGTACCTACCCTCAATGCCACTGTGAGAACTAATCGAAACAGTGTATCTATAAAGCACTTGGCACAGTAAACCTCATAATTGTTCATTATTACAATTTATTTTCCTTCCTGACATTGCTATGTCCATGTGGACTGGAGAAGGGCTCAGAGTGAATTATAAATAAAACTATGAAAGGCAAAAGCAAAATCAAAGGTCAAAATTTTATAAAGTCTATTAACTTTTGAAAACTATTTATAAACTTGATCGAAAATTATCTGGGACATACATGCCTTTATTCCAAGGTGACTGTCCATATGTCCCACTTTTTGTATGACTATAAATATTATCACCTGAAAGTTCCAGTGGTCATCATAATTTATGCGGGGCAATTCCAATACTGACAGTGCATTTTAAGCAATCACACTCTTCTACCCTCCCCCCAAAAGGTAAAGCCATATTTTTTAAAAACAAGAAAAATGTGGTGTTAGTTTTTTTTTCTTTCTTTTTAATTAATTAATTAATTTATTTATTTAACGGCTGCGTTGGGTCTTCGTTGCTGTGTACGGGCTTTCTCTAGTTGCGCGAGTGGGGGCTACTCTTCGTTGTGGTGCGCGGGCTTCTCATTGCAGTGGCTTCTCTTGTTGTGGAGCACAGGCTCTAGGCACGTGGGCTTCAGTAGTTGTGGCACGTGGGCTCAGTAGTTGTGGCTCGCGGGCTCTAGAGTGCAGGGTCAGTAATTGTGGCGCACGGGCTTACTTGTTCCGCGGCATGTGGGATCTTCACAGACAAGGGCTCAAACCCGTGTCCCCTGAGTTGGCAGGCGGATTCTTAACCACTGCACCACCAGGGAAGTCCCAAATGTGGTGTTAGTTTTAACACTTTAATTCACAAGTTTTCAGTTTCCTCTCACACCTACTCACAGGAACTCTCCCCTGAAGCACTAAAGATTAATCAAACAAAATCAATGTTTATTAAACATTTACTGTTTAATAAATAAGTACATGGCTAGGCGTTAATGTTACGAGGAGATCATTTAGAAAGAAACAAAAGAGGGAATTCCCTGGCAGTCCAGTGATTAGGACTCTGCTCTTTCCCTGCCAGGGCCTAGGTTCAATCCCTGACTGGGAAACTAAGATCCTGCAAGGCTACCTGTGTCCCCAGATTTATAAGAAGAAACCAGGGAGTATCCCAGACAGGACCAAGGGAAACATGGAGGTATGGCATTGAGATTCCAGTCAACAATTCCACTCATCTTCTTGATTTCCCCCAATTCAGAGCAGCAGTGAAGAGGTCTTAAGGGATACAAGTGGATGAAAGTAACTTTGCAAAACCTTAAAATACCAGATAAGGTGATACTGTTTTATAAATGATCTGAAACCAGAATGGTCCCTAGGAAATATTTTCTTGACTGGGATTTATACATCCTACTAGACAGGGAGTTTTGGCTAAGTCTCTCTAGTGTCTCTGAGAATGAAGACAAGACACTCAATTCACATTTTCAGACTGTGTACTCCATACTGGTATTTGAATGAAAGCATGGCACTTAAACTCCAGTGCAAACTGGCATTAAGTGATAACAAAGCCCTTTACTGAACTTGCATTGTAATACCCAACTCCTGTTCCATTGGTTGTTAAAATTCTGGCACTCCCTCTTAACCACACCGTGAAATCATAGGAGGTACTGGTCTCTGGCTCCAGCTCCTGGCACAGCGCTACTCTAACCCTTGTAATGTCCTACGTTACAAGAGCACCAGAAACATCTTTTGTTCTAATGTTTGGTCCATGACCCTGGTTCCTGACACGGAGCTCCTACATCCCTTGGAATTTCCTGGGATTAGAGCATCTAATAGGAACATCTTTTGTTTTAATGAGGTGACTCTGGGTGGGCTCCTGGATAGCTCCTGGATGGGGCTGGTCACCAGAAAGACCAAGCCATGATTAGATGCTTGGAATATTCAGCTCCACCTCCCATCCTCCAGGAATGGGAGAGGGGCTGGAGACTGAGTTGGTTATCGATCATATCTATATGATGAAACCTCCATAAAAATCCCAAAAGTATAGGGTTCAGAGAATTTCTGGGTTGGGCAACACATCTATGTGACAGGAGGGTCATATACCCCAACTCCATGGGCACAGAAGCTCCTGCACTTGGGACCTTTCTGGACCTCAACCTATGTAACTCTTCATCTGGCTGTTCACACATATCCTTTACTATATCCTTTATAATAAACTGGTAAATGCAAATAAATGTTACCCTGAGTTCTGTGAGGCATTCTGGCAAATTATCAAACTCAAGAAGAGGTCAAGGAAACGCCAAGTTATAGCTGGTTGATCAGAAGTACTAGTGACAACCTGGGACCGGCGATCCGTGTATGGAGTGGGGGCATCCTTGTGGGACTGAGCCCTTAACTTGTGGGGTCTGATGCTCACTCCAGATAGGCAATGTCAGAATTGTAGGACACTCAGCTGATGTCGCAGAGAATTGCTTGGTGTGGGGGAAAAGTCCACACATCTGGTGTTAGAAGTACTGCGTGTGTGAGTAAAAGAGAAACACAGAAGTGCTTTCCCCATATGCTCACTCTGCCTCAGTTTCCTTATATGTAAAAGAAGAAGAATGTCTACTTCACATATTTTTTGTGAAAATTAAGTTAACATGTGTAAATAATTTAGAACAATCATAGCTTATAATTATTTTTGTTATCACTGGCTAATGTACTTATCTTTGTCTATATACAAGCAACAACTCTTTCTTAGATGTTCCTCTCCCTCCCCTTTTCTTGAAGGTAAATTTTATTTCATTTCCCAAGCATGTGTAATATGTTCCAGATTCAAGATCAGTTAAAGAATTGCAGGTTCCTTCCCTTCATAACTTTATATCCCTTTTGTCTTCTGTGATGATGAGAAGGCTCTTCTGGGGTTTCTAAGCAGACCTCTCCCCATGTCACTTCCACATCACCAGTTCTCATAGCAGACTACACATTGTCTATGGACTGACCAAAAGCCAGATACGAAAATAGTTCATTTTCCATAGTTTTATTGAAAAAAATAGCTAGAAACATAAATCTTCATTTGGAGATGAGCGTGATTTAAAACCATGACTCATATCCATTTCATTTTACAGATGGTGACTGAGGCCCAGAGAGACAAATTAACTTGCCTGAGGACGTGCGGCCCTGGGTGGAGGAGGTGGAGGAGGACTCATTATGCATGGTGCTCATGCAGACTGGCCACGTGACCTCAGATTTCCCCAAAGCATTTGTGGGTGCACTGCAGCAGCACTGGTCTTTTTAAATACCTGTTCTCTCAAATAGCTATTCTAACTCTTCCAACTTGGGAGCAGCACCACTTAGTACTCCATACCAGTTAGGAGTTAGAAATATCCTTCAGGGCTTCCCTGGTGGCGCAGTGGTTAAGAGTCTGCCTGCCAATGCAGGGGACACGGGTTCGAGCCCTGGTCTGGGAAGATCCCACATGCCGCAGAGCGGCTTGGCCCGTGAGCCACAACTACTGAGCCTGCGCGTCTGGAGCCTGTGCTCCGCAACAAGAGGGGCCGCGATAGTGAGAGGCCCGCGCACCGCGATGAAGAGTGGCCCCCGCTTGCCACAACTAGAGAAAGCCCTTGCACAGAAACGAAGACCCAACACAGCCATAAAAAAATAAATAAATAAATAAAAAAGAAATATCCTTCAGTGCATTTTAGCTCTAAGTGGCCCCAGAGTGGCATAAAAGAGTTAACACGCTCCCCTAACAAGAACTTATGTTACCCAAAAGCAATCCTCTAGAAAATAGGAAAAGGAAAAGGATTCATGGGTCTGTATCTAATATTGGAACAAGTCTTTGTGCTCCCATGAAAGTCCCTAAAATAATCATTTTTTACAGCATTGTTCAATAATTGATGTATGAAATGATAATGCTGACTCAGAAGCAAAGATTTAATTATATCCCATATACTCCATTTAATAAGGAAGAGAAGAATGTAATCCATTTTAGAAAGAATAATGATGGCTTTTAAGTTTGATATTTAGAGTTTAATAATGTAGTCAACTTCCTACTGAACAGTTCCATTCAGTTGCCCAACACGTGTCTCAAACTCAATGTGTCCAAAATAAACTCAATATCCACCCTCAAATCATCTCCTCCTCCATCTCCGCTCTCAGGAACCTGGATCAAATAATGCCCTGCAAGAAACCTGAGATCTGTCCTTGACATTTCCATCTCCTCCACCTGCCAGAGCCAGTCAAGCAAGCTCCCAGTATCTCAAATACCTCTTCATTTTACCCACTTCTCTCACAACTCACTGGCACTACTCTGCTCTAAGCAGGCCTCACTTCCCACACAGAATTCACGAAAGGCTACCACAACTTCCTACCCTGCCTCCGTGAAGAGATGGCTCTTCCCCAGTCTAGTCTCCACATGTGATCTTTCCACAACACAGAGGTGATCATGTCTGCTGTTTTTTAAACCTCTTCAGTGGCTTCCCATTTTTTTCAAATCCATTCAGTGGCTCTTATTCACTAGCTTAGTTATCTGTATAATGTAATAGATACATCAAACCCACATCCAAAACAAATCTAGGACCCTAGTAACGCCCCACATTCAGTCAAAATACTCACACCCACCCCATGCCACTGTTGCCCCCTACACATGACAAATGACATCCTAAATCCTATGTTCATAATTAGCTTTATTGCTTTATAAAAAGTCTTGTCGTATCTCTGTAGAGTCCTAAAGTGTGTATTTTAAATTTTTAGTTAGTTTTAGCTTTTCAAACTGTACCATGCCATATATCATCTCTGAAAGATATCAGTATAACTTCTGTACTTACTATTGTATCATGAGGATTAATTCATACTGGTACAGGTTGCTGTAGTTCATTCATTTTGACTAAAATATACTATTCTCTTTCATTTTATATCACTATTCATAAATCAGTTTTTCCTTTGACTGACCTATGGATTATTTTCAGCTTTTATTTTTATGAACAGTAGCACTATGAAATATTTGTTTATAAGGAAAAACTTATATCACTAGGAGTGCTGAGTCATCCATGAATTTTTTAGATTTCAGAGATGATGCCAAAACGTTATCTGAAGTTACTATAAAAATGTGGAGATGCATCACCTCTAACAACTGGTATTATCAGCCTTTTTAATTTTTGCCAATTGAATGAATATAAATATATCATTATAGTCTTGGTCTGCATTTCCCTCATCACAATTAATGTTAAATATTTTTTCATAAGGTTCTATTTTTGTTTTGTTATATTTGTTTCCTTTTCCAAGAAGTGTCTATTCATGTTTATTGCCCATTTTTTCCTGTTGGCCTATGTGGGCTTCTCTTACTAATAACGGGAGTTATTTATATATACCTGACAATAACCTCTCAGTTACATGTTCTTTGAACATCTTCTACAGTTTGTAACTTCCCTTTTTACTTTTTCTAAGGTATATTTAAGTGAATCAACTTTCTCAATTTTAATATAGTCAAATTTATCAATATTTTCTTTTATGGTCAATGATTTTGTATAGAGTTTTAGAATTGTTCCTTAATTCATGGTCTTATAAATGCCTATTTTTTTTTCTGCTAAAAGTTGTTTTCTTGTGACATTAATATTTCCAAAGTATATCTTGGTTTATGACATGAGTTAAGCATCCAGCTTCATCTGTTTTCCACCCAGATTACCATTTTATTTTCAGCTATACTTATTGAAGAGCTCTTCTTTCCCCCATTGATCTGTAGTGCTTCCTCAGTCATATACTGAATGTTCCAAACGTATGTGTGTGTACTTCTAGGATCTCTATTCTGTTGCATTGTGCAGTTTGTCTACCCTTTGTGCCAATTACTATAGTCTTGATCACCAAGATTTTGTTAAGGAATTTGCCAAAAGTCACACAACTAATTCAAGGCAGAGGAGGTGAGGACTAGGTTGGTCAACAAAGCTGGGCTTTTAACTGTGGGGTAATCTTGTTATACCACCTATGAAGCCAGAAGTCCTGATGCTTGGGATTTTTTTCTTTGCCCATTACTGGGCTATGTCCTTCTTCTTCTTTTTTTTTAAATTGAGATATAATTGACATGCAATTTTGTGTAAGTTTAGGATGTACAACATGTTAACTTGAGAGGCACTTAACAAATAATTGATGATTTGGTGAATGAATTAATAACATATCTCAAAAATTAATTCAGAGTGTATGCTAATATTGGGTATTTACAAATTGTTTAAAATTTAGAACTAGAAGGGATCTTAGAAAACACCTAGTCCAAGCCCTTTGTTTAGAACATGAAAATTTCAGTCAAGTGCACTTTGCACAACATCACCTACCTGTAAATAAAATATTATTTGAAATACATGGCACAAATTCCTAAATAAAGTAATATTCTGAAATAATAAGTAACAGTAGAAGATGAAATTAAAAACCATAAAGCCTAATTTTCATTTTTTCAAGACAAATATTACTGTATAACATTAAATAAGTCTTAAAAATAAAGAGAGTATTGTTTAATTTTACATTTTAAGTACATGGAAAAATTACTATTTTTGCCTTGCATCATTAAATTTTACATTTTGAGATTTGAAACTGAGCATTAAGCACTTAAATCAGCAAAACTGCTTTTTTGGTACTTCCAGAAAAGGCTGTCATAGTTTTGCTGAATCAGATTATAACATTTTTTGTGACCAATCTAGAAGTCTCCATTCAACAAATGACAAAGTGATCATTCTAAACTGATGTGATCCATCAAAACACACTTCCACTTTCAGCCAAGCAGCAGCTCAACTGGTTCTAACAAAAAAACAAAAAAGGCTGATTTATTCTGGGATCCTAACCAAAGATCAGCAAATTAATCCCCATATTCATTTATCAAAAACTGATGGACTCATAAAGTTCTCCTCTTTGAATAATTCTAGTTAAAGGCATAAAAAATGCATATAAACTACCTAAATGGGTCTAGGTTCTGTCAGTTCCAAAGTACTTTCTCTCAACTCTTTGTACTAGTCAAAAACTGTAGTGAGAGAATTAGACTCATTTTGAAAAGAGGAAGATAATCAGAATTTCTCCAACTGGGCCAGAGCATTATTGCAAAGCAAACTAAGGATGTCCAACAAACTCTTTCAACAAAAATTAATTTTTGGAAATGCTTTTCTCTGTTTCCCTAAACCTCACACAACTGATAGTATCAATGAAATTCATTTTATTAGCATATTTTGATTAATAAATAACCTCAAAAATATCTGTAACATTAAAAGCAGATTACATTCATTAAATAAATGCAAATCTCAAGTCAGTAATTTAGATTCACTTTTCCAAAAGATACAAACATATCAACAGGGACTCAAAGTTTACCTTTGGTCATGTTTATAAAGAAACATTTTGCTAAGTAGAGAATTAATGTAAACTAGATTTTTTTTAATGTTTAATTCAATGAGAATAAAACTAATTTCAAGCATGCTTAAGTACTTTAGAAGCACTCATTTACTAGGAATATTTTAGAAGTAAATTAATAGGTATTTAAGTCAACAGAAAGCATGGAAAAATTACTTGGAATAACTTCAGGAAATGAATCTCTATGACTTTACTTAATAAATCACCATTTATATAAATTATTATGTTTCTTTAGCATTCACTCTTATCTAGTCATTGAAACTGGTTCCTAAATAGGGAATATTGAGTTAAAGTGACTTTATAATACACTTGAAATTATCTTTTGCCTTTAACATAGGGCAACAACCTGGTAGCCCACAGGTTAAATCTGGCCACCAACATGTGTTTTGTTAAAAATACATTGTGCCTTTTTTTTTGTATTGCTTTTGGAAGTTTTAAGGGCTGTCATGTGTAGTCTCATTTTGCTACAATCCTCACCATCTCACTTCAGTAGTTTTCCTCTTACATGTTATGTGCTTGGACTCTAAAGGCTTATGCTTCTGGAAGCCTAAATTTAAAATTCTGTCCAATTTGAATGTTCACTACAGTCACAAAACATTGGAATTATTAGAATTAGAAGGTACCTTAGAGGTTAGCTAACTCCTCATTTCTTCTGACAAGACACCTGAGGCCAAGAAACGTAAAGTAGCATTCCCATGGTTAAATGTACATTAATAGTTCTGTCCAAATGTACTTCTGAGTCAATAAACTTCTATTTTGAAATTTCATGTTTTGTCATGAGTCACCACCATTTTTATCGGTATGAAAGAAACATTTGCTTCATAAGCACTTACCCCTGAGGGCAGGTAGCAGGGACCTCTCCTTCTTGTCATCACATTTGTTACATTCACTGAAGTACAGGAGTAAGAAGACATCAACAAGAACCCACATCAGTGAAGTGGCTAGAACCACCTTGCAGTAAACAAACCTCCTCATGTCTTTCCTTGATTTCTAGTTAACACAGAGATCGAAGACAGATACAACTGTGATAAATCCAAGCCACAGGGGTGAACTCCAGGATAAAGGCAGGATGCATCCCACTGTATTAAAAAAAAAGAAGAAAAATTAATTATTGAACAGTTTATTTTGCATAAATGTGATATAACATGAAATATATGACTTATTTAATGCTCCCATATATACCGGCACTTGGCCTTCAAGTTCGGAATTAAAAGTCCAAATAAATGAAAGTTGTAAGTAAGCCAGGTGGCTAAAATTCTAACAGCTAATCCTAGATCTGCCACTACTCTGCTGGGCCCTTGACAACTACTTGATTTCTTCAAGTTGTATTGCCTTTTTCTTAAAGTCCTTTCATGGTATTCTGCAAAGCACCAGGCTGTAAAATAGTGCAATTCTAAATTTACTGTGATTCAGCACTTTTAAGGAGCCAATACTGCTGAACTAGAAATCATCCTGGACTACTATATATTGCAGTGGCTAAGAGCTGGACTTTATGCATAGATAGGCCTGGGCCTATTTACTTCCTATGTAGGGGAGACTTTCTAAGCCTCAGTTTTCTCATCTATAAAATGAAAATAATAATGCCAAACTTAAAGATTTGCTATGAGGACCAAATACGATAACACTTGTAAACTGTCCTACAGAACACATAGTTATTAATGTTAAGATATAAAACAAACACACACAGATTCTCAAAAAGGGCAATTACATGGAATAAGTCACCAGTTATTTAGACTTAAAAAGCCCATCTGGTCTGCATAGAAAGTATCCACTACAAATGTGCATTTGAGAATGGGCAGTACACATTCAAAGAAATTATCAGAGAATAATTTCAGAGGATAATACATTAATACAAAGTGACTTAAAATAACCAGAGCAAGAATTCTAAAGGCATGATAAAGACATGTGTGCAATTATTGAGAGATATTCAATACCATACACATATTTGTTTTATTTACACTACATAGAACAATAACTACCTGGTTAATTCATTTCTATCTATACAGTAACTATATCAAAATAAAAGTCTCATATAATTTGCTACATTAAAATAATAGAAACTGAAGTATATATTTATTGATGTGAATAAGATAAGTAACAGTTTTGACAGATATTTGAGGAGAACAGCTATTAAATACAAAGATACTTGGACTATTTCAGAAACACTTGTCTCAAAATAAAAACATCAAAGTACAATTTGCTGAGGCAGAAGTTCTTTAAATTAATGGCAGCTGACTTTGCATCATAAAGCAACACAAATGCTGTTGCCTGTTACAAATCTAACCAGACTAGTAACAAATTCAAAGTTTACAAGAAGTGACAATTTAAAAAATTATTATAACAAAGACTCTACTTTCAATGTCTACATAAAATTTACATTTATTCAACATATATTTAAAACAGAAAGATACAAAATGTACAAATCTAAGGAATGCATGATATTTGAGGTTTATTTGTTATTTTTCTTGAAAAAATGGCATGCTAATTATTTTATTTCGTTTCAACTTCATTTTTCTGTAAAAATTATAACTAAACACTGGAACTCAACCTCTAAACCTGACGATAAGGGAAGGATTCCCACATATATATTTCCTGTTACTTTATGTATATTTCATTGAATATGATATTTGAAACAATTCAAGCTGTTAAATTTTCTCTTTCTTTGGTCCTAAGATGGAACAGGTGCCTTCAGTTTGTTGTAGAAAAAAGTCCTATGGAAAAGCATATATAACACTGATGGTAACTAGATGGTCATTCCCAGATTTAGAAGGAATACCTTAAAATAAAATATCCTATAATAAAAATCTATATATTATATAAGATCTATATATTACAGGATCTTTTTATCATAAAGATCTATAATAAAAGACATAAAAAGAACCATCCCTGGCTGTGTCATAAAATGGAAACATGAGTTTAGGTAGGCATTTTGCCTCTCTGTGCTTCATTTTCTTTGCTTATATTTCCTTCCCCATCCACCTCACAAAATTGTAAGGCTTAAGCAAAATAAAGAATGAGAACATTTTTTAAAAGAAATATAAAGAATATTATTATAATAGAAAACCTGAAATCACTTAATATTAAATATTAAAATGTCTAAGATAAGTCATTTCCTAATAAGAGCCTAACAGTAGAGGTTATTGAGAATTTAATTTAAACTTTAGCCATAATAGAAAGTGAAAATCACATCTTATTGCCACTTCAAGCATCATTCAAATTATTCTAATTTCATACCCTGGTACATCTATATGTCAAGATATTAACACTGAGAAAACTCTGACTTTACTATTTCATGTGATAAAACTAAGCTGCTGTATACATTTTTGTTTATTTATGAAACAATCTTTCCTTACATATTTCAAGTTTTTAATTCTATCTACTGTGAAAACACCTCTACCTAAAACATACTAAATTTTGTCATTCTTTATCTGCTGGTACTTGTAAAATAGTAATCTCGTACACTGTTTCAATACTCTTCTTCATAAGAACAAAACTGATTGAGCAGGAGGATGGTACAATATACAAAGTAACACTAACCAACATAAGCACAGTTGGTGGCCCAGGTCTATTTAAGAGAATCAGCATCTGTATTATGTTTTTATCCCAGTAAGTCCCTATTTATTTGCAAACACTACTCTGTTTCTCAAGCCAAATCCAAGTTCTGCAATATCCCTGGCTTGCCAAATCAGTGTGCAGCATGACTAACTTTGCATAAACTACAGGCTCTTCTATCCAAAAATACGACCCCTTTTCTAATCGTTTCTAAATCTTTTGAGCACAGTTATTCCGCTCTTTAAAAATATTTCTCTAGATAGGAAAACGGCAGGAGTTAGAAAGCTATCAAGTGCCATCTTTTTATTTTTTTAATTAATTAATTAATTTATATTTATTTTTGGCTGCGTTGGGTCTTCGTTGCTGCGCGTGGGCTTTCTCTAGTTGCCGCGAGTGGGGGCTACTCTTCATTGCGGTGCGCGGGCTTTTCATTGCAGTGGCTTCTCTTGTTGCGGAGCACAGGCTCTAGGCGCGCAGGCTTCAGTAGTTGTGGCACGTGGGCGCAGCAGTTGTGGCTCGCAGGCTCTAGAGCGCAGGCTCAGTAGTTGTGGCGCACGGGCTTAGTTGCTCTGAGGCATGTGGGATCTTCCCAGACCAGGGCTCGAACCCGTGTCCCCTGCATTGGCAGGCGGATTCTTAACCACTGCACCACCAGGGAAGTCCTCAAGTGCCATCTTGCTAGTCATATTGCCTTTCCTTTTCTTCTTGCCCCCTAGATAATGGTGTTAGCCAGAAATTCTGAGATATTACAGAACTTTTGTTTGAAAATATACACCATTTTTACTATTCTATAAAAAAATGTATTTCAAATATAAAAAAATAAGATCTAAGTAAAGCTTAGGAGTTTGGTAACTATGTTTTTAAAATAAGAAAGAAATTTTTGTTTTTAATTAGGAAGTTATCACTTACCCGGGGAATCTACTCTAGTTGCTATTAGACATATTTTTATCTGTAGCCAAATATTTTCTTTTGTAGAAAACTGCATAATAGGTGCAAATTTATTAAATCTGTTTTATGAGGCTATACTTGAGGCTGCCAAAGGATAAAGCTCGTGGAAGACTGTGGGCAGTACTTCCAGAACTTTCAGGGACCCAACACACTTTAAATGTTTTAAATAGCTAGGCAGGAGCTTCTGAGAGCTGATGACTGAACAATTATGCAGTTTGGTTTAAGGACTGATAAATCTAGTGAGTAAGCTGTGAAAAAATACCCTGAATTAGTTACAGGTCTTATTGACAGAAAGTCTGATCTTCACATGAATGAAGATTTAAAATTCAGGTGGGCTAGAGGAATCTATCTGCAGCCTAAACCAGAGTCCATCATAAAAACCAATGTAAACCGTAAAACCCATGCCACAAGCAAAGATACACTAAGAGACAAAGAAGCAGTCAATGATAATGTTAAATGAATGCCTCATGTGGAAAGATGGTGGAAAAGAAGAAAAAAAAATTACTTCACTTGTATTTAAACTAAGGAAATTTCAAATATTCATAAAATTTGACTATTAGGATGAAACCAAGCATAAGACCTACAACTCTATATTGCAGAGTTACAATGCCATGATCTGAATCGGGGTTCCCACACTCACTAATTGTAAGGCTTAATTCAAGTTTCTTAGATATTCTATGCCTCCATTTTTCTATTCACAAAATATGAACAGTAGGCGCTACCTCATAAGACTCTGAGTATCTAATGAATTAATACACATAAAGCTCTTATAACAGTGCCTGACACATAGGAGGAGTTCAATATACACTAGTTATTAGTAGTAATATTATCATCATGAACAGCAATAGAAAGAACAAGAAAAAAAGAATGAGAATTCTCTTCCCCAATCCTTCTAGAAGCAGTATATGTTCAGTATGTATGTTTAGGGGGTCAGGAGACAAGATGAGCATCACAAATATATTCAGTATTTAAAGTATATTTATATTAAATTGAAAATGTATTTAACGTTAAATATATTCAATATTTGAGCATTACAAATATATTTTATATTTAATTATGAAAAATATATTTAACAGATGTAGTTGCTGATGGAGTATGGGTTACACAGGATTTTACAATTGTCAAAACTCATTGAACTGTACACTTAAGATCTGTGCATTTCACTCTATGTAAATTATAGCTCATTTTCTTAAGGCAAAACCAAAATGGTTATGTACCTATTATATGATTCCCTGATTTAATGACATTTTGATTAACTAAAGAAATTATAGTCCAATTGCATCAGATAAGAGTGCTTCTACTTATGACCTTTCTGATCTCATTTCTTACCAAGTGACCAGTCCGTTTTCTCTGCCTACTGATATGGTCATAGCTCCCTGCTCTTACTTCCTTCAAATCTTAGCTTCTAGCACACGGAGAGCTTTCCTACCAACCTATATAAAAGAGCACACAACTTAATCACTCTATATTTCCTTAGCTCACTTTATTTTTCTCTTGGTACCTATTAACAACTTCCCAGCATATTAAAAAAAGTTTTTTTGTAATTTGTTTATTATTTGTCCCTTTTTCTTAAATAGTAAGCTGTATGACAACAAGATTTCATATCTCTTACATATGCCCTCTCTCACTTCAATATATTTAAATTTTAAAACTCCAGCAGTGTTTTATGTGCAGAATTGTACTCCTCCCTCCCCCCAAAAGATTCATATGTGAAGTCTTAACCCCCAGTATTTTAGAATGTGACTGTATTTAGGGATAGATCCTTTAAAGAGGTAATTAAGTAAAAATAAGGTCATACAAATGGGCTCTCATCCAATATGACTGGTATCTATCTAAGAAGAGGTTATTAGGACACAGACACACACAGAGGAAAGGCCATGTGAAGACAGAGAAGGTGGTCATCTACACACAACACAGAGAGGCTTCAGAATGACACCAACTCTACTGACACATTGATTTTGGACTTCTAAAATCTGTGAGAAAATTAATTTCTGTTGTTTAAGTCACCCAGTCTGTCATACTTTGTTATGGCAGCCTTAGCAAACCAATACACTGGTTAAATTTAACTTTCCCCTACACCACTCCTACATGCAAACAGATGAACATGACTAGAAAGAAACCCCAAAAATATGCTGCCTGTTCTCATTTTAAATCTATGAATTCACACTGGACTTGCAGTGCCTGGCAGCCATCCTGTAATAGTTCTAGTCAAATCAATCTCCATCCCTCAGATAACATTTGCACCTTGTTTGCCTTCAGACTGCCATCTCCATACTATTTCCTCTCTGCTCATCACTACATGTATTCATTTAGCAGAGAAGATATAAACAATCAGAAGAGAATTTTGCATACTGCCACGTGGAGTGTATCAACTTGCTGGTTCCTATTACTGCCACCCCTAAATCTGCAAGTCCAAGTGTGACAATGGAGGAACTATCCTTTTAGGAGTACAACACCCTCCGCTCCCACACATTCACGAATTTTACAGATGCACTTGTCTCTTTTGCACCAGTTTTTCTTCTCGAATGAGTCATTTCTATCAATACAAAGATGCTATATGGAAAATCATCTTAAACCAAGTTGACCCCACCCACATTCCTCTTCAGCGATCCTTCCAGCTCTCTGCTCACCTGTAATGCAAAATTCTGCAAAGAATTATGTATAATCACTGTCTACACATCCCATATCCTTATCCTCCCATTCTCTTTTAAACACAACAGGCTTAAGCTCCTTCCACTATATGGAAAACATATTGGATACAGTCATGGCCAAGTCCAATTGTCAATTCTCAATCATCTTACAAAACTCCTAGGCAGGATTTGACGTAAATTAGCCAAAATACTTTGTACTCTTTTCGGCAACTCTTTTCTTTCACATCCCCTATTTGATCTTACAGCAAATTCTGTTGGCTCTACCTTCAGATTTAACACACTTCTCACCAATTCCACTGCTGCCGTTCTAAACCAAGCCACCATCACCAACTTGACATATTGTTTCAACTTCTTTTTTTTAAACATCTTTATTGAGATATAATTCACATACTATTAAATTCACCCATTTGGTGTACAATGCAATGGCTTGTAGTATAGTCACAGAGTTGTGCATCCATTACCACAGTCAATTTTAGAACACTTTCATTACCTTGAAAGAAAGCAACTCCCCTTTGCTATAACCCTCCAACCCTCCCATTGCCCCTAGCTCTAAGTTACCACTAATTGAGTTTCTGTCTCTATAGATGCGCCCATTCTGAACATTTCATATAAATGAAGTCATACAATATGTGGTCCTTTGTGACGGTCTTTTTCAGTTAGCATAATGTTTTCAAGACTTTATCCATGTTGTAGGATATACCAGTACTTTATTTCTTTTTCTTGACAAATAATATTTCATTGTATGGATATATCACATTTTATTTATCCATGTAGCAGTTGATCCCCATTTGGGTTGTTCCCACTTTTTGGCTATCATGAATAATTTGGTGATGAACATTCATTTACAAGTTTTTATACAGACATATGTATTTGTTTCTCAAGTATATACATAGGAGTGGGATCACTCAATTATTTTCTTAAATACACCCCCATAGAAATCTATTCTCCACACAGAAGGCAGTCTGATCATGCTAAAACTTAAGTTTGATCAGATCTCTTCTATGTTCTGATCATTAATGACAAATGGCTTTTTTATCACATTTAAAGTAAATTCCAAATCCCTAACTTCGCTATAACACAAACAAATGTGGACCTTGACTACCTTTCAGATTTCATCTTCTAACTCTCTCTCCTTTACTTAATGCACTCCAGAATCTTTGTGCTTGAAGTACCCTCTAGAACGCCATTCCCCTAAGTAATCCAATAGCACAACCCTTCACCCTTTATTCAGATCTCTGCTCAAACATCCCCAGATTCTTCTTTTCTGGGCCAACTTATCTGAGATAATGCCCTTCCACCATCTATGCAATATACTTATGTGGTTTATTCAGAATACATATCACTAGTACTTGTTAATTTATTTATTGCCTGCTTCCCCCCATGGAATTATGTCTATTATTCTCTGTGCTACCCTTAAGACACCAAAAACATTTTCTGGCACAAAATAGGTGCTTGATAAACACCTGTTAAATGAATGAATGCAAGAAGGACCGAGAAGTAAAAGGTCTGGTAAAAATGTGGGGAAAATTAAACAAACCCCGGCAATCATAATAATGAAAACTGAAAACATTAAACATTCATTTGGTTGAGCTGTGGGTGAATGGTGCTGTAAACTGAAAATAACTTGTTCACCAGCATAAAGCTGCTCTCTTGCTCCACGCCCTCTGATACCTCTGGTCCCCTCTACCCTGACTTCAACTGCTTTAAGACAAAAATATGATTAAGGGTGAAGGTGAGGTAGGTTGTCACCAGAGCAAACTGAAGTTCATATGTACCGGTATAAATATGGTTCAGAAGTTAAGGGGGGATGGTGGGAGGAGAATTTCCACCTACAGCTCTGTTTGAGTATGGCTCTGTTTGGTACAGGCACCCAAGTCGTCATCTTACCCAGTCTCAGGTTACACTGTTGCTGTTCTCGTCCAATCAGCCACCTCTGGCAACAGTACTGTGGCCCATGAAGCTAAACTGGGTCGGTTTTCTGATTTCCAGACCGCCTACACTCTGACAATGCTGTGTCTTTTGTCACAAAGGCCACTCAATGATGGAGTAATAGTAAAGGTATTAGATTTTCCATAAACTCTACCAAAGTTTTTGCTGAATGTTGGAATGACCTCCTCAGAAACTGACTGAAAAAGATATCTGACCAAACTTCTAATCAACTCCTGGTCCACCCACCTGAGCAAGACAGTGTCTTACTAAGTTTGGCCTTCCCAAAAGAAAGTTCATCTTCTCTTGGCCGCCTACTGATTAATGATCAGGATGAAATGGGTGGGGAATTTTATAAAATTATTTTTGAAAATATGGATTCCACCCTGTCCATTCCTGAACATGGTGCATTTTTCTCTCTCCAACAACAATCTCAAGTCAGTCCAGTTGGCATACCTCTAACGGGCAGTGCAGCCACAAAGAGGCCTGGAGCATTAAAACTTAATTCTGACTCCACCACCTGGATTCTTGTGTTGGACTGACATGGTCCTAGACCATAAGGATAATAAGCTCTTTGTTGTGTACACTGCTAATGGAATCCAACTACAATGGACGATGTAAGCCAACACAGGTGGTATCTGTAATTTTTGTAAAAATGCCCTTGTCCCACTCATATTTAACCCTTGCGTATGAAAGGTCTGGGTCACAGTAAAAGATGTTGAAAAAAAAGAGATGATGTTATATTTATTAGGCTAGGACACACAAAATGTCATGGCTATGGAGGGAGCTTAACAACCCTGATATCTGAGGAGAAAACAAATTGTATCCAAAGAGGTGGAGGGAAGCGGTGGGCGGGGGGCGGTCAATTCATACTCTCTTTGTCACCCCAACATTAGAGCCTGGCAATAGAATCACATGGCCTGCCCGAGTGAAGCAGCTTCCGCAGCTGGCAGTCTGAACTACTATCTCTTTGTCACCTCATCCATATGCTATAAAACCGAAACACTCATATGGGCATGACCAGACCTGAACTAGCCTGCTGTGCCTGATGCCCTCAATGGCAGCTACCAAAAAGAGACCCTTTCTCTGCTTCTACTGATGTCTGAGCAGCTTTGGGTTATGCTCTATACGGCAATCCAGGCTATAAATAAGTCTTCAGTGACATGGCACATGCTTAACCATATCAATGTAATGGTGATCCAAATCAAGTTTATCAACAAATATTGAACTAGAGTGACCCGTGTCCCTTTGGACTTTATGTTTGGATCTGGGGCAGAATGGCCTATGGACTATCTTGCCACTGGGAACTGAGGTACTTGATTGCCTACTGCAATGACAACCAAGGATCAGCAAATCGGGCTAAATTCTCTTGCACTAGTCACCCTGGATAATAAGGTGGCCTTAGACTACATCTGGGCTGCATAAAATAAGACCTACTGATACGCTCTGAGACTTATTTACAACGATTGAGTCCACGACCCTGGGAGACATGATTGAAGTCAAAACTGCAGGTTTGCCTAATCCTGCTGTTTTAAGTTTTGCTCATAATAACCTTAAGTAAATACAGTATGAGAAAAATTGAATGGAATCGTTCCCAGCCTCTATCAGATTAATCAAGATGTTCGATGGAATGGCAGACTCATGTGAAAATTCACCAGAAGCCAAAATGATGGAGGACCCAAAGGTAGCTATTGTTGGGAGACCCTCCTCCTTTGGGTCTCTCACACTCCTACACTTCTCCCTGTGTATGCCTATATGCAGGGCCCCAAACACTCTTCACACAGGCCATTTCTCAGGGCTGTGTTTACAGTGAGCAACTTAAAGAATGAGGCGAGGTCTTCCTCTGGGACAAAGAGCAACCTTTTACTGCTTTCTATAAAAGGGTGGATTCCCTATGGCTATTGTTCTTTTCCTGAAATGCAGCCTGTCATGTGTGCAGGCATCCACTGGTGCAGTCCACATTACCTCTGTGGCATCTGGGAGGCAAGGGGAGCTGAGGCAAACATGTTGAAACTTAAGCTACTTGCTGTGCCATGACTAAAAATGTCCTTTGCCCTGACACAGGAGTCTATTCTGCCAACGTCCATGAAACAGTAACAATCTAACTTAGTAGTGTTTAATTAAGTACAATCAAATTCCAGACTCTTCATAGACCTGAAATCATCACACACAGAAAAATCAGGAAGTGTGTATGTGTGTTGTGTGGATTTTCATACATATAGAAATTTTTCTAAAAGGATGTACCCGCTAAACTTGATAATCTCTAGGAGGAGAACTGATTTATAGTCTTCTGTAGTTCTGAATTTTTAATAAAAGCATGTATTATTTCCAGAATAAAACTACTACTTTAATTATAAAAAGTAATGTACGCCTTTCACTTATCCTACAGACAAAACTGAGTATCTACACAGATGCCAACATCTATGCTAGGCACTAAAGATAAAACAGATACAAAGATGCAATCTCTGCCTTCCTATTTCGGATCCAGTAGGGGAGATAGACAAGAGCGTCAGAGGAGGGATGAGAAAAGAGGTAAGCGAAACATTTGGAGTGATTCCAAGATGTGGAACTCTTTTCAACAGATAGTTATAATGTGTAATTATTAATGTTAAGAGAATACAGCAACAGATAGAATAATTGGGTATAGAGAGAGTGAAAGAAAGGTGAAGCTTTATAGAGAATGTGTATATGGCAGACATCATTTTTCAAGGCAGTTTTTTACACACTGGTCTTTTCAGTCACGCTTGGGTACAGCAATATCCATTCTATGAAGATACTGTGAATGTCAAAGCCTAAAATATATGTTAATGAGACTCTACAAGCAATAGATTCTCATTAAAACATTATGAAATTGTCTTCATTAAAAAAAGCTTGTAAAAAGCAATACATGACCCTCAAAAAATAATGAAATTAAGTGCTGTAAAAACTGTATCAACCTAAAAACCGCTCATCTTTCATTTGTTTAAGGTATTTAATAACTGCTCAGTATTCATTTTATAACATGACATACCAGTGGTTTAAGCTTGTTCATAAATAGTTGCTAAGAGAGGCAAACAGAAATCCAAAGTGTTCAACTGGATATAAAACCCAGAGATTTAAGACAACAGTAGAGCATTTAGACAGTTCCCAGTAGACTTTCACCAGCAAGCTGGCCGTCTTCTGCCATAAATCACATGATTAAAAAGAAAATAAATGAATCCACTGAGACATTAAACCATTAGAAAATCTTAACCTCAGCTTCCTACTTCCTAGCTGGCCTTAAGGATTTTGAATTCTTCATGACAAAAGATGTAAGGAATGAATTACAAGTGTTCCTTCTTTGAAATAGTCAGGGTAATGTGGCTATTTCTAGTCTAGATATTCTTTTCAAAACAGGGGTGTTTATTTGTAGAAAATAATGAAGAATAATATTAAATTAGGTTGTAAAATTATATCACAGCCACTCTGTTTCAACAAGCAATTAGTGCGAGATAAAAAGAGAGTGAAGTATCATCAAACAAAAGCCCAGAACTCTAGGGCACAAAAGGATCCCAGCAGCACAAAGGAAAGGATGCAGAAGGGACTTGGTTACAGAAAACTCCAAAAGTAAAATAGACTAAATAAAGCTGCTTTCTGATATTCTATCCTAAAATTACACAAATGTAAATAAAATTTTATTTGTCAGCTTGAATATTTTAATTTAGTAAAATTTTTACCCTAATTGATACATGAGAGAAATGCATACCTTTCTTAAAACTAATTTTAAAATTAACAAGTGAAATATTCAACTTCTTCCACTCAGACGAAGCAAAAATCAAAACCAAAAAACACTTTATTAAAGCCACTATATCCTTACTTATTAGTTTGATTTGCAGCTTCAGTTTTGTCGGGGTTTTTTCTGCAACCTTCCTGGTGAAGTTATTAACCATAAATTAAGTGCCATAAAAGACAGGCAATTAGAGGAAAGAAGTAAATAAAGCATTAAAAATCAGGATACTGAATAATTAGCCCCCAATTAATTAAAAGTAAAGTGAAATTATTATATCCCCCAAGAATTAACATTCGTATTCTTATTAGCAGAGCAACATTGTCATAGGAAATTGCTAAAAACTGTAACTTGTTAATCAATATAAAGCAATCTAATATAACGAAGTATGTAATCCAATAATAGAAAACACAGAAATATTATAAAGTAAGGATATTTGCCAAAAATACATGAGAAAGAGAAAAATATGCCTCTTTACAAAATTTAAAAATTGAGCAGAGATTACCATGATATATAAGCACATGAATAAGCAAGCAGAAAACAAGGCTACATTTCCCTATCATCTGGGGAAACTATTAATTCATTTAATTAGGGATTATGCCAATTAAAAAACTGTAAATTAAATACTGTTTTTGAGAAAATTATATTTTCTCGAAGATGGGATAAAATGGGTCCTTACAGGTAGAAATGTAAATTGGTAAAAACTTTTTTGGGGAGAAACGTGGTTTATTAAAAATAAAAATGATTTTTGACCTGCTTTCTTAAAAATAATCCTAAATTTCTCCACTGCAAAACTCTCTTGTTAAAACCCCATACTAAAGAAAAGGCTTCATGGACAATGTTATGACAGCATTATTTATTAAAAAAGTACATAGATATACACAGTTATGATAAATTATAACAAATAGAGAGACCCAAAGGATTGTCAAAAGTTATTCACAAAACAGAATAAATAAGAAAGAAAAGGAAGAAAGACCCTCCCATAAAAAATAAAGCTTGATTTAAGTATTCTGTTTCAGAATTTCTCCCTTCTACTGGTCTCCAGTATTAGAGAATCTATGTGACTTTGGAAAGATAAAATTTCACCCTACAAGTCATATTCTATTAACCTCCACATTCCTTTTAAAAAAGTGGCTAACTTTCCAAACCTGGAGTTTCACCCAAGATTCAGGAGCTATTTTTTTTCTGTTTGCATTTGTGGCCTTTCTTCCAAATAAATACCCTCTTAAAACCATCAGGACCAATATTTAAAAGCAATTACTGAAACTGGGGAAGACTAAGGACTTCTAATCACTCTCAGTGTTGCAGCCTGCATTTCATCAAATCCAACTACATTTTTACGAAAGAAACAACACGAATGAATTTTGTATTTCAGTTATGTAAGGAAACTGTAATATATTGAAGACATACCTATTCAGACCCCAAAATGTTCTTCCCTTATAAATGATTTCGGTTAAAATGGCATGTTAATTGAAATACCTGAGAACTACAGTGATTGCTGCTCTAGAAAAACAGTCTCCTATCAATAGTATACTGTCATTTGAAAAAATCATTACTGAGATAATGGCAAAAATGATTAGATTGAAAAATCAAATTATCACGAGCAAGAAAACCTCCCTGTTAAAAGCAAGGCACCCCAGTATTTGTTTTTATTCAGAGTCCAAAAAAAAAGCCAGATGTAGTATACAGCTAATATAATCTATCCTACAGTCTGTTTTTAAACAACCAATCTAAAAATACTGTCTTAAGTGACCTTAGTTATCATTTTAATGCAATAATTAAATAACATTACATCTCTGGGGTACAAAAAAATGTATGTGCATTTATCATTTTGTGCCTGTTGTTGCCAATTAAATCAACTTCTGGAAACAATTCTTCTTTCAGTATTATTCACCAGAAATTAGCAATGGGGGATATTGTGGGGGGCTAGGGAGTAGTAAGGGGCAGGAGAAAACTGATTATCGCCCTACTCAAACTTATCTCAATTGTTAGATTCCTTTCTAGAAATGGTATTTTTATAGATTATATCATAGCAGTGAGAAACAATGTTATTAATAGGCAGTTTTTCTTATTATAGCTTATTTTTGAGTCAAGGTCAAAATTTTAGAGTCAAATTCTAAAAGCAAACAACTCATAAATTTTCTGCAAAGGTTTTACAGTTTCATAGCTTAAACAGCAAAGTATAAAGCTTCAAGATCAATAACATCTGTTAGTACAAGGAAAAGCTCCACTATTTATGTGGCTGAATGTTTATGATATTTTCTTTTGATCTTAATAAGCAGAATAAATAATTCCAACCAGTGATTGACCTCCGAACAAATCAGTAGGCATGCTCCGCATCAAAATCTCTTATCTATTAATTTCTGTGAAATGAAACAGTGTTCAAACTGAGAAAGAAAATGCTGGTACGATTCTTCTCTTGCAAAAAACCATAATCAATATAAAAATTATCAGATTTCCCACATCCATTCAGCTCCATCCCAGCAGAACAGCAATCAACATTTTATTTTTCTTTTTGCTTCACATTTCTGGCAGATAGGTACAAAGGCAGCAATCTGAATCAATGAAACCTATTAAGTGCTGCATGGGATTTTTTTCTTTATACCAATTTTAATTCCTGGTTATTCACACTCTCTCATTGTATTAAATTACATTTCTCTTTGATCAGATTTAATCATGTTACTCTTCATCATATTTCGTATATTCCTTTTTTATTCATCTCATTTCCTCGCCATATTCTCCTCTTTTTCCAGTTATAAAAGTCACTGAACCAGGATTTTTCATTTCAATTTACAATTGGCTTTGCAGGATATATTTGTCAGTTGTTTTTTCCACATGTCAATTATTTTTCCCATTCTTTTCCAGCTTTCTTGTCTTTTCTTCCTCTTCTATGGAGAAAACACCATATCTCTTGACCATCCCAATATTTCTCCATAATCTCCACTTGCCATTATACAGAAGCTCCTTTTCTCTTACCCAGCGCCTGAATGCATATTCTAAGTTCTTTCTTTATGCCAACCAAAACCAAAATGACAATTGATGATCCCTAAGAAAGACTGTACTTGTAGTCATGTGCTACTACTAAGACATTGAGGAGGCTAAATAATAGCAAAAATACCAGAACAATGAACATTTATATGAAAGAGACAGAAACATACGAAGTGTTGTTTTTTCTAAAAATGCAGCCATATGCAGTATGGTTAGGGGTATTAGACAGACTTTGATTCAAGTCCTATCTCTGTCATCCTTTAATTTGGAGATATTGGAGAGGTTAATTTGCCCAACCAAGTCCAGTTGTTCCCAGATTTATAAAATAGCAATAAGAGCTCTCCCTACTTAAAAGGTCATGGGAAAGAGTATGCACATAAAATGAGAATCAGAGGAACCGGCACATAGTAACTAATCAGTACATTTTAGCCATTGCTACTATTGTGATCAATATTATGATGAGCAAAAAATTTTGTTAATACAACTCAGAAAGAGAAAAGCATTTAAGATTCCTTCAAATATAAGCTATTTATTTCATTTATTTGGCAAATTTAAGTACCTAAAGTCTCTCAACCCTATGCTAGATGCTTGGGACATCTTTCCTCTCAGAGCTTTTAATACAGTATTTCCAGATAAAATCAAAGACTTGCTAAGAGCAGGTCCATTGTTAAGAGTACCCATTTTATTATTTTTACTTTGTTCTTTATGCATTCCATCACTTTATATATCTTAATTAAGTTTATTATAGAAAAAATTAGGGGTATTCATAAATTTGCTGGTAAACTTTGACGATTTTGAGGCACCTATGAGACATAAAGTAGGACTGCCCAGAAGGCAGGTGAGTATAGGAGTTGAATTTTAGGACAGATAAAGATGAGGGAGTTAGCAAACCAATGTTAATTAAAGGCATCAACATTTCCACAAAGAATCCTATGGAGTCCAATTTAAAAGAAAGTTAAGCCCACAAGTGAAATTGGGCGAGGTCTATCAAGGGAAGAGAAAATCATGAGAGTGTAGTGTTAAAGATTCCAATAGAAGGAATATTGTAAAACAGAGGGCATGATTAATGGTACAAAATCATGCTAAGAGATCAAAGAAGTATTGTCTATATGTAGTCCCAGGACTAACTTCAGTGGTGTAAGAAAAAACAGTTTCAGACAAGCAGGGAAAGCAAGCCCCCGTGTGTTGAGGTGTGAATGGAGGATGAGGACTTGGGACAGAGAATGGAAACAATTCTTGGAAATGTTTAATCGTGAGTAGAGATAAGAGTTACTGTATAGCTGAAGGTGGACTTGGAATGAAGGGAGGATTTGTGCATAGATGCTTATTTGTTTTTAAGCAGAAAGATACTTTGACATGTTTAATGCCAATGCGAAGGAAATCAGGAAAGAGGGAGAAGATTGAAGATACAGAAGAGGAAGAAAATATTCATTTGAGTTATAGGGCTCTTAGGACACATACAGGTATAAGGTCCAGAGCATGCATGATGGCACTGGCTCACGGAGGAAGACACATCAGAAGGGAAGAATGAAAGGATTTATGGATAGAAGTAAATTAGCAGGAACCTTGAAGTTCACAGATGCTATTTTCTCTGTATGGCATCTTTTAAGAAGGAGAAAAGGAGAGTAGTGTGGGGTTAGAGCACAGGACAGTAGAAAATGTTTTATACCAAATTATGGAGAATGGAAGATATACCTCTCTAGAAAAATACATAGAAGTTGCATCTCAGAGTAGAGGGCTCAGCCGAAGTTGTCATCCCAGATTCTCACCCTGTTTGCCTGGGGTATATCACCTCTGATGCCTGCCCAGAGGGACTCAGGCATGCCTCCCTCGCTATTCCTTTATGCCTTCCATGAAAGGGGTTAACTCCAGGTGGTAGGTATTTTATTTTATACTTTTCATTTTTTTTAACAAAGTATATCAATTTAAAAATCAGATTAATTAAGTATGACTAAAGCAAACAGAATACTGTATGATTCAAATCTCAATGAACTCTTAGTTAACATGATTTGGATGGGCTGAAAATGACTTGTAACACCCTTCTTTCCTAAAAATTAATGATGATGCATCTTGCCAAACCTTTGCACTCATACCTACAGACACAGCAAAGGAGGAAAGCACAGTGAAGTAAGTAGAAACCCAAAGAATTTTGCTCTAAGCTAGCTGCATGTTACTGGGGTGGGGCGGGGGGAAACTGTGGTCGTGACTAACATGGATAAATGCCCAAGTGACTCTATTTCTCTCCCTCTCTCTCTCTCTCTCTTTCTCTCTCTCTCTCTCTCTCTCTCTCCCTCCTCCCTCCCTCTTTTTCACCTGGACCCTACTGTTTCCAAGATACCTTCTAGTTTGACTCTCTGCTGCTCAATTGGGTGTCTCTGGTACTGACTGAGGTTGCCTGGCAACATGACCGATGGAACACTCACCAGCCTGTGTGGTGGCTCTATTTTTTGGTTCGCAGGTGGGAGATTTGGATAGAATTTCATAAGGTTTCCACATTGCAATTCTGTTTCATTCCAATGAATGTGTAATGAAGTTTATTGCTACAATATTATTACTATAGTTCATTGCATTATTCATCATTGTTTAGAGGTTTTTATTTTTTGAAACTATTATTAATACTTCCAACATTTTTAAAGAGGTTGGATTGCCCTTCAAAAGACTTCCTACCTTTTCATACACTCATTATCATAAAGCCAAAATTTTAAAGAATATTAAAAACCAAAAGGTTATTGATGGGGAAGAGATATAAGGGGAACTTCTTGGGGATTGGAAATGTTCTGTATCTTGATCTGGGTAGTAATAACACAAGTACATAACTATGTAAAAATTCATCAATCTGTATACTTAATATTAGTGCACCTTACACACTTTAATATACATATGGCATACTTCTAGAGTTTTAAAAGGTGCTGACAAGATGAATAAACACACATACACATATAGAAACAGAAGCTATATAAGCTTGATATAAGTTTTAAAACAAAAATAATCTCTAGGCTTTTATCACAGAACGTAACATCTTCTTAAAGACCAGGCACTGTTGTTGCATTTAATCAGTTTAACAACAGAGACTATTTTGCCATATGGCAACCATGCTTTTACTAATAACTTGCTATTTATAGAGAAGGAGCCTTAACTGTCACTTTGACTGGACAAATTGAGGCGAGTAGACAGCCCTAAAAGCCACACACTGCAGATGATTTGCTTTTTGTTTCAGCTTCACTGGATCGCAAGCTGAATGCCTCAGATGGAGAGAAAGATCACATCTAGAAATTCACCTCAAGGAGAGACTTCATACACAAGTCATACACATGCCTTGCTGGTCTGGCCTCTCCGGGGTGAACTAGACGTACCACTTCCTACAACATAACATGGACAGAAAAACACATTGGCAAAATCTAACACAAACTTTAAAACAGTGGTCCTTAGTAGCTTTATTTTGCTGAATTTTATTTATAAAATTTTATCTTACAATCTCCATACCAAAGAGTGAGGGTATTTTCTGTACTTTACCCATTGGACCTTCTAAAGAGCTTAGCACTAAAGTTGCACAGCTTTTAAAAGTACTTTTACGTTGTTCTTTACGCTCATCATGGCTTTAATAAATATTGCCCAATTTATAAATGAGTAATCTAAGGTTCAGAGAATTTAAGTGACTTGCCCCAAATGACACAGTTATCTAAGCCAGCATTTTCCCAACCAGAATTTGAAGCCAGTTTTCTAACACACACCATGTTGTTTAAGGAATACCTATTGTTTCTTTCAGAACTGGCAAAACCTCCCCACCAAGCCAGTTCCTGTAAAAATTCAACTTTAGTTTGACTAAATATGTCTTTATCACTTATTTCCTGGTCTTTAGGATATTTCTTTTGACAAGAAGATCTGTCTGGGGCAAATAAAAATGCATAGAATTGTGGTGCTTTAAAGCAGTGGAATAGGTAGTGGAGGTCCACTCGTCTACCTAATTCATTGTCAGCTGAGAAAACTGAGGTCCGGCGAGTTCTGATGACTTTCACAAGTTTCATAACTTCTAGTGGTAAAATTCAAACTAGAACTCCTGGGCTTCCCTGGTGGCGCAGTGGTTGAGAATCCGCCTGCCAATGCAAGGGACATGGGTTCGAGCCCTGGTCTGGGAAGATCCCACATGCTGCGGAGCAACTGGGCCCGTGAGCCACAACTACTGAGCCTGCGCATCTGGAGCCTGTGCTCCGCAACAAGAGAGGCCGCGACAGTGAGAGGCCCGCGCACTGCGATGAAGAGTGGCCCCCGCTTGCCACAACTAGAGAAAGCCCTCGCACAGAAACGAAGACCCAACACAGCCAAATAAATAAATAAATAAAATAAATTTAAAAACAAAAACAAACAAAAAAAACAAACTAGAACTCTTCTTATCTGTTTCTCAGTTTGACATTACATACATATTACTATCATAAACCTAAATTTTGAGCAATATTTCAGTATAGTTCAAAGAATATAATTGATCTATTATAAAGGGTAGAAATTGAGACTCTCCATGCCAGCTAAAAGGTAAAGCTTTACCCAAGAGAAACAAGGCAAATTGCCTTTCTACGCTCTCAATCAGTATTAGTCATGAATAGACACTGTCCTCCCTTAAATAACTGAATTTATGTTAATATAAGGTGGGTGAAATAAAACATACCACTTATTGATCCTCTCCTATGTGATAGATCCTTTGCATGTATTATCATATTCAATCCTCACAAAAATGTTTCAAGTAGTTGCTATCATGCTCTCTTACAGCTGAGCAAGTAGGACCAGTTAGGATAAGGACCTTGCTCAAGGTCACATAGCTAGTAATTTGCAGAGTTGAGATCAGAACCCAGCTCTGTTTGATGATAGAACCTGTGTATTTTAATCCACACCATCCTGCCTCAGAAATCTGATTACTTAAATGTAGTCTCCATCCTCTAATTGTGTCTAAGACTGCTAAGAGCCTACCCAATACTGATCTTCCCCTTCCTTACTAGGGACACATTCAGAGGAGTCGTGTGTGCAGCTAAAACACTATACATAATAGCTTTGTTTGCAGCAAAGAGTAATGATGGTCAGGTAGAAAATATTGGGTAAAGTTTCCAGGGAATATTTTTGAGCGGGGCTAAACCAGCTGGTAGCATGCCCTTTTGCCATTGCATTTTTTTTTTAACATCTTTATTGGAGTATAATTTCTTTACAATGGTGTGTTAGTTTCTGCTTTATAACAAAATGAATCAGCTATACATATACGTATATCCCCATATCTCCTCCCTCTTGTGTCTTATTTTTTCATTCTTGCTGCATAGAACCCAAATATGATGGCTGGGATCCAGGAGTCAGCTTAGCCACTGGAAAACCCTTGAGGATGAAGTCATACTGCTAAAATGTTGGAACAGAACTAGATAAAGAAACTTGATTCCCTAATGACCAAAGTACCACAATTCCAGCCCTACATGCCAATGACCAGACTCCTTTCTGCAGGAGAAAACTTGAATTCTACCTTGTTTAAACCAATGAAATTTTGTTATACATAACCCACTGAGCCTCAACTGCTCACAAAACTGTGATAGCAACAATTCACTCTGTGTGGAAAGACTACTAAAAATAGTATTGACTCAAGAGTTCTGGCTCTGGTAAGTGCAGACTAGGTAATGTATAGAGAAAAAAAAAAAAAAACTCATCTTGCTTTGGAAAACTTAAAAAGCTGGGTTAAAATATATATATATTAAAAAAAATTTGCAGTTTTGCTACCACTTAGAAGGTGAAAAGCCACAACAGAATATCACTCTTATCCTAACAATGAGAAAGGGCCAGATAATCTATAATGTAATAACTTTTCTTGAGCTCATCTGAGAGCTGGGGTCACACGGCCAAGAGATTAACTCAATTTCAAAGGGTAACAGCCATTCTGAGGAGAGACAGGGCATAGGAACGATTTCACCTTTAGCAGGACATGAGAGGGATGGGTGCTCATTTTGAAAGTGGGTAAGAAGAAAACAGCTAAAATGGTAACAAATACTCAAAGGCCAGAATGGGCTGACAGAATAGTATAGACACCCTGGGATCTCCCAGACACAAAGGCATACACACTCATTCATAAGCTCTTTTTTTGTAGGCATCTCCTGGCAGCTCAGCAGCAAGATTAAGGTCAGGGCAGAAAGCCAGAGAGAGCACTTTGGTGTCACAAAGGCACAAAACCCTTTCTGCTTCCCCACACCCTTCTCTAATAAAAAGCAAAATTTAGCCTTTTAGGACAGAAAACCCTCATACCCCAAGGGCCCTGGAAAAGATGCACAGTCTCTGGGAAAGAGGTAGAAGCAAAAGTCATCAGGCCCTGCTGGAGGAGCAGGTAACACTCTTGAGCCCAGAATCTCACCCTAACACAACGCGGAGATCTGTTCCCACTGGGGGAAGAGCAGGACACTTTCTCTCACCAAATAACCCCAGAATCAAGGAAGAATGTGAGCATGATGAGAGGAATGGGTAGGAATACTGAAAAAGCCACACAACTAAGGCCCAGATGCACAGGACATTGTAAGATTAAGACTGGAACAAAGTAACCCAGAACTTTTCCACTCCCACCAGGAGCACAGCACCAAGTAACAAGCACCAGCAGTCTACCCTGGGGAGGTACAAGATGTGACACGAGGCTTCCTGCATTTTGCAAGCGTAGGAAGGTAGAGAACAGACACCGAGAAAAATCCTCTGGCCCTCTAGGACCCACACTAAGCACAAGGAAGCAGCAGCACTGCTGCTGGAACTGGAAGTCTTTAAAAAAAACACCCATCACTATAAACTGTTAGATGAACAAAGAAAAAAAGAAAAATCATTCGATAATCTCAATAGATACAGAGGAAGCACTTGATGAAATGCAAAACCCAGTTATGATTAAAAATCCCAACAAAATCAGAATAAGAATAAATTTCTCAATCTAATGTATGATATTTACAAAATACATTACAATAAACATCATGCTTAATAGCAAAATGGTGACAGTATTCCCTTTGATTTGGAAATAACAACAGAATTTCCACTCTTCTTCCCACTTTCATTCCGTATTGTTCTGAACATTCTAGCTAATTCAATAAGATATGAAAAAAAAGTAAAAGTATAAAATTTGAAAACTATTAAATAATATTATCTTTGATCACTGACAACATAGTTCTTTATGTAGAAAATCCAAAATAATCCACTCAAAAACTATTAAAATTAATAAGTGAGTCTACAACCTGCTGTATGCAAGGTCAATATAAAAATTACATTTCTTTATATGAGGAAGAGAAAGAAAATTAAGTTTTTAAAAATATATAATACATAATAATATTAAGCTGTGTAAAACTTCTAGGAACAAATTAACCACAATGAATAAGACCTCTATGCAGAAAGCCAGAAAATATAATTGAGAGAAATTAAAAAGACCTAAATATATAAAGTATGTACTTTGTATATGTTCATAGATTAAAGGAGTCAACATTGTAATTATGCCAACTCTTTAAGAATTTATTTGGCAATAGATTGAATGTAATCCCAACTAAAATCCTAACTTTTTTGTCAAATTTGACATAGTAATTCTAGAATTTATATGAAATAAGGCAAAGTCAAGATTCCTTGAATAAAAATATTGTGGGAGCATATTTTTTAATTGGTATGTAAAATTATATGTTTCATGTGCCCAGTATTGTTTTTCGACTTCTGTATACACTACAGTGTGTTCACCACCAAAAAAGTTTAGTTTCCGTAAGTCGCCGTACTGCTGACCCCCTTTCCCCATTTCACCTTCTACCTCTTCCCCTCTGGTAACCACTACTCTGTTCTCTGTAACTATGCGTTTGGTTTTGGTTTGGTTTGGTTTGTTCATGTATTTATTTATTTTTTATATTCCACATATATTTCTACAACATGAATGAACCTTTAGGGTATTATGTTAAGTGAAGTAAGTCAGACAGAGAGTGTGTTTTAATAGATATCAAGAATAATGAAAAAGTGACCATAGTTAAAATAGTGTCATAAGTAGTAAGAAGACACTAAAAGACCAATTAAAAAGAATAATTGCCCCCAAAACATAGACATATGGACATTTAATTTATGATGTTGGCAATGAAGAGTAGTAGGCAAAGGAGAGAATTTTCAGTATGATTCTGTAACAACTAGATATCCATTTGAAAGGAAAATAGGATTTCACTTCTACTTCAAACCGTTCATGAAAATCAATTGAACTGGAATAATCTAAATGCAAAGAGGCAAAAATATAATCAAGATTAAACTTAAAAACTTTTCCTCATCAAAAACTCCATTAAGAAACTGAAAAAGCAAGTCACAGAGAGGGAAAAGGTATTTGCAACATTTAATTTATAGGGGGTTCTTAATCCAAATATAACTAATTTCTGCATATTAACAATTTTAAAAATCACCACAATAGAAAAATAAGCAAAAGCACCTGAACAATTTATAAGTAATAATAATCATATGGCAATTAAACCACATAACATGACCGCCTTATTCAACAAGGAAATGTAAACTATACTTTCATCAGAATGGCTAAAATTAAAAGGACTGATTAAATCAAGTACTGGTAAGGATGAAACAGTTATGAATTCTCATATACTACTGACTGGAGTGTAATTGGTATAGCTACTATGGAAAACTGTTTGGCAATATCTACTAAAATTGAAAATTTGCATAAAATATAACAGCAATTTCACTGGCAAGTATATATCCAATAGAAATGCATGTACATGTGCAGCAAGAAACATTTAAAAGAATGCTCATAGTAGCATTATTCATAATTGCCCAAACTTAGAAACAGCCCAAATGTCCATCAACAACACAGTGGATAAATACTATGTAGTATTTTTATACAATGGAATACCATACAGCAATAAGAATTAATGAACCACATAAAAAAATTAATGAAACGTAGAAATACATGTTCGGGAAAGGAAACCAAACACAAAAGAATACATGTTATATGACTTATCTATGTAAATTCAAAAATCAAGCTAAATTAAAATTTTGTATTTAGCGACACATAATGAAAGGTTAAAACTCTAATGAAAAGCAAGGAAATGATTACTGCAAAGGTCACAAAAATGTTATCTGTCAGGGAATTGATGGAAGGGGGGGTTAATCTTTAGGAGAAGAAAAAGCAGCGTTTCTGGAATGCAGAAAATGTTCTACTTCTGGATCTGTATGATGGATGCATGGGTCTTTGCTTATAAAAATTATTGTTTTGTGTGCTTAATGTATAAAAATTCACAGCAAAAAAAGTTTAAAATGGCAATAATTCTGTAATTAAATTTTACAAATTAAAAATTATGATACAGTTGACCCTTAACCAACATGAGTTTGAGCTATGTGGGTCCACTTATACATGGATTTTTTTCAATAAATATAGTACCTGTATTTTCTTTTACTAAGTGTGGGGAAGAGTTTGTGTTTCATTAGAGACCACAGTATGTAAAATCAAAAGAACTAGTGTTTGAGTCCTGATTCTATCCAAACTGTTTCAGCTTCCTGCCTTTGGTTGAATCATTTATCAATTGCTTTATTTTTAAGGCAGAGATAGCAGTAAGCGTACTTTTGACTCCACAGGAGTGCGCATCCCTAACTTCCCTCCCATGTTGTTCAAGGGTCAACTATATGTGAGACAAAGTTCAATGAATATAACTAACATCTACTGAGAATTTACTGTGTTAGGAGCCACTGTAAGTACCTTATCTCATTTGATCTTTACAATTTTCAGAAGACATAGTACTATTACTGTCACATTTCAGAGGTGAAGAGACTGAGGCAGAGAGAGCTTACATGTTACCCAGCTACAGAGGTCTCATTTTAAGATCTGAACCCATGGATTAGTATGGTTCTGGAGTCCATGCTCTTAAGTAGTGCATTCTACTATGTCTCCAATATAGAAAAAGAGAGATACTCCCTATGCTAGGTGTTAGTTTTCTTCTCTTGTCAAAATTACAGTTTAGGGCTTCCCTGGTGGCGCAGTGGTTAAGAATCTGCCTGCCAATGCAGGGGACACCGGTTCGAGCCCTGGTCTGGGAAGATCCCACATGCTGTGGAGCAACTAAGCCCGTGAGCCACAACTACTGAGCCTGCGCGTCTGGAGCCTGTGCTCCGCAACGGGAGAGGCCGCGACAGTGAGAGGCCCGCGCACCGCGATGAAGAGTGACCCCCCGCTCGCCGCAGCTGGAGAAAGCCCTCGCACAGAAACGAAGACCCAACACAGCCAAAGATAAATAAATAAATTAATTAATTTTAAAAAAAAAATTACAGTTTAGTATGATAGGTAAACTAAGTCTGAAATACTAATCTTTCATGGATACAAGATATTAAATCTTTAATTTAGCACTCTATCCTTGTTTCATTGTAAGCTCTGCTAAGGAAGGGAGACAAATCACATTAAGATGACATATTTACTTTCCTCATTTATAACTGAGCAATATCATAAATTACACTGTTCCTGTTGCCCAGCATAGAAGTGAATATGTATAGAAGATTCATCCCAACCATAGGGATATTTTTCCCCAAAGGTCATTAGAGTTTTCTCCCTACCAAAGACTTAACTAAACAAGGGGAAAACTCTTAAAAAAAAAAAAAAGAATGTTTCTCTGATTACTGGTAACATCATTTTCCAGTTCAGTCAACCTGGAAATCTCAGTTATTTTTTAGAGGAATGATATGTAGTGGTGAACTATGGATCCTTTGGAGTTTGACTGAATGGGCTCAAGTATCAGCCTTGCTATTTTCTAGTTATTTGACCTGGGACAATTTACTTAGTTAATTCTGCCTCAGTTTCTATTGTGAAAATGGGGATGACATTAGCGTCTACTCACGGTTGTTTCAAGTTTAAGTTAAATAATAAATGTAAATCATTTAAAACAGAGCCAAGTACATAGTAAACGCTACACAAGTGTTAGTTACTATTATTACTCCCTGACATATTGCCTTCAAAATCTCACCCACATCTATTCCTTTCTCTCCATTCCCACTGCTATGACCTAGGTCTCACCTTCGTTCCTTCATTCTTATAGTGCTACATTTTCCTATAAATTGTTCTTCTTGACTACGACTGGAATCCTTCGTGAAGACAACACTAGATTAATATTCAAATAAGAAACTTTTGTTCACAGGATTGGCCTTACAAAATATTCTCTTTGTTTTGTCAATTGCCTAGTAAATTCAAATTTCTTATTCTGATGATCAGTATTTCCTACAAACTAGCTGCAGCCTTATTTTCCAGTGTTTTCTGTTTTCAGTCCAAGACAAGAAACTTATTCTGTTGTCAAACTAATTAATTGACCATTCATTGAATGTGAAGTATACCTTTTCACCTCTAACCCTGGATATGTCATTTCCTTGATTTTTCTGTTAATATTTTCCACCTGCATAAAGATCTAGCACAAATGCAATCTCCATGGTGAAACCTTGAATGAATGCAGTTTAGAATTGTATCTCCTTTCTTAAATCTCCTCTAATGCTTTATTTTTCATATATATGTATACATTAATATAACCTTATTATTTCTCAAATTATTTGAAATGACTTTATTAATTTGACTAGTTTAGACTATTTTGATGATATCATAACCTAATACCACATCCTCTGCTTTATTTAGGCCTGGGCATATCTTATTTCCTCAAATTGAAGACAGAATTTTCTTGAAAGTCATTTTTGTCTCTCCCTCCCACCTGCTCTCATACTTAACCAACACAGTGCCTCTCATATTATGGCAGCATGTGATAAGTATTTATTGAATTGAGTGAAATAGAATTATTAAATGTAATCACTAGCTCTGTCTTTCAGAGATCAACTCTGGAAATTGAAAGTAGAAGAATTCCATAAGTCCTTCAGGCTCAAAACCAAGAGTAGTGTGAGAACAACCAAAGACTTGACCCATTCATTTTTAGAGCAATAATATTTTGTATACTAGTAAGTTTGAAAATATCCCTGAGGTAAAATGTTACTAATGGTTTGTTTCAAGAAGTGATATGTAAAGGGACTGGGATTGATGGATGACTGAAATGGAAGAAGATGAAGATCACCAAAGAGTGAAAGGGAAAGTATCAGTGTGGCTGGTGTGTTGTTAAGGATGTCCCTGAGTTTGGACACTCCTGAAAATGATGACTAGGGAGGAGAATGATTAAGTCAAGCTGGACTCTTCAAACCTCTCAGCATTGCATGAAGTGGCTGAAGAACTGCAAGAAAAAGGTGTGTTCAGTCACTTCAGATTCTAAGAAGTAAGATTAATAGAAGCATAAGATATGATCTCTGGCCTTAGGGAAGAAACTTTGATATTTTTCAAGTTTTCTGTACTCAAACAGCACTTTTTTCAAGGTAATAAGTTTTGGGTTGCTGAGTGGTCCTACCAACACTTAACATAAAGCAATTGTCATTTATTTAGTTGAAATTCAATTATCAACTACTTATTTAGTAAAGAATTGATATCTATGATCTGAGGTTTGAGAGTAAGGTTTTTAGGCAAATAAAAGAAAGATCAGTCACTGAATTTCAGTGCTCAACATCAGGTTAAGAGGATAAAGAAAAGAAGCTTTAGAATTAGATCAACCTCTAAAAAAATGGGTGGAAGATTCAAATTAGACATTTTTCCACAGAAGACATACAGTGGTCAACAAACACATGAAAGATGCTCAACATCACTAATCATCAGGGAAATGCAAATCAAAACGGCAATGAGATATTACCTCACACATATTAGAATGGCTATTGTCAAAAAGACAAGAAATAACAAATGTTGGTGAGGATCTGGAGAAAAGGAAACCTTTGTGCACGGTTGGTAGGAATGTAAATTGGTGCAAACACTGTGAAAAATAGTATGGAAGATCCTCAAAAAATTACAAATAGAACTACCACATGCTCCAGCAATTCCATTTCAAGGTATTTATCAGAAGAAAATGAAAACACTAACTTGAAAAGATATATGTGCCCCCATGTTCACTGCAGCATTATTTACAATGATCAAGATATGGAAACAACCTAAGTGTCCACTAATGGGTGAATGGATAAAGAAGATGTATATATACACACAATGGAATACTATTCGGCCGTGAAAAAGAATGAAAGCTTGCCATTTGCAACAACATGAACAGACCTTGAGGGCATTATGCTAAGTGAAATAAGTTAGACAGAGAAAGCTAAATACCATATGATCTCATTTACATGTGGAATTTAAAAACAAACAAAAACCCCAAGCTCACAGATGCAGGGAACAGATTGGTGGTTGCCAAAGGAGAGGGTGAAGGGTGGGTGAAATGGGTGATGGGGGTCAAAAGTACAAACTTCCAGTTATAAAATAAAAAGTCATGGGGATGTGATGTACAGCATGGTGACTATAATTAATAATATTGTATTGCATATTTGATAGTTGCTAAGAGAGTAGATGTTCAAAGTCCTTATCACAAGAAGAAAAATGTATAAGGATATGTGGTTATAGATGTTAACTACTTACTGTGCTGATCATTTTGCAATATATACAAATATTGAATCATGTTGTACACCTGAAACTAACACAATGTTTATGTCAATTATGCTTCAATAAAAAGTTAGATAAACCTCAAGCTTCATTCCCATGAATGATAGATTTAAACTTTCTGTGGTGCATTTTCCTCACATGAAAATTGAGATAATATCATATCTACCTCATGATATTATTGCTTACATCAACTTAGATGTTGAATGCAAAGTGCATGGGATAGAGTCGATACTCAATATATATTTTTTCTTGCCCACATCCCTTCAATTTCCATGAATCGTTTAACAAAACATTGGATGAGGTTGTTCCTCCAAATTATTTGACAATCATTTTAACAATTCTCTTTATTCTGTATCTATAAGTTTGCCTGGCTTCCTTCAAAAGAAGCATTTCAGATTCCATAAGCATACAACTTCCCCTTCTTTTCTCCAAAAAGCACACAAACACACTTTCAGTCTAGATTTGCAATCACCACATAATAGGATATACATATTGTTTGACTAAATAGTTTGTTTCTTCACTAAGAGTTCAAAGGAGGAAAAGTATCCACTAAGAGCATCTTGATTTGTGTATGAAGAAAGCTGAAGTTTAGTTTCTTTTTGAGCATGTCAATCAACAGTATTCACTGAGTACCTTTGTTGTATATTTTATGTGACGTGATCATGAAGTTATGATGCTTATTAACAAACATACTTGAATTGAAATATCCAAATGAATCAATTCCAATTTAATAACCATGAACATTTATCGAGCATTAACCATGTAGATGGAATTGTGCTATAGTTTACATGTATTAACTCACCACAAATTCAGTAGTTCCTAATCTTATATCCATTTTAAAGAGACATTTTAAAGTAATTTATTCAAAGTCACACAGCTAAAAAGAGATAAATCCAGAATTTAAACCCAGGAAGTCTGAATCCAGAGTCAAAATTCTTAAAACACTACACTATGCCACCTGTTTTTTTTTTTTTTTTGAAGTAGTTATACTGGAAGACAATGTACAAACATCAATACCGACATCATTGCCTCTACATTTTTTGGAAATTTTAATTTAGAACTGTCCTCCAGATTATCCCAATTCATCAAACAAGGAATTTGAGCATGCAGAGGCTAGGACTCTATGATTCTATGGTTCCTTCCAACTTTAAAATAATAATATAAGAGCACTTGCTTTTTTTAATAAATGAAAGATGACTTTTAGAGAATTTCAGAACTCTAATTCTAAACACTTTTCATCAAAGAATAATTTAGGTGATTCATTAACTTTCTTTCAGAATCAACATTTTCACTTATTTCCTACTAGTTCAAAGCCATCCAAGTCAGGAATTGAAAGCATCATTTGAAATGGAAGCAATGACATGACAGCCGATACAGAAAAAAAATTTGCAACATTTCCATGATACTGCTTAAGTAAAACAAAACTCCAGAGAAATAATTAGAAAATGTTTGTATTCTTATTAAATATTAAATAAATATTTAAATATTCAGGCTCTTAAATAAAATTAATTTAACTTTTTCTAAGTTGTTGGTGAAGGTAATATTTTTTGAAAAGCTGTGTGTTTTGATCAAAGCCCAGGTCTTCACTTTGAATAGATATTGAGCAAGTTATTAAAACTTCATGGATCTCAGTTTTCTCATTTATAAAACGGGAATAAAAATAGTAATCTTAAAATATTTTGGGGAGAATTAGGACAAAATATATAAATGCCTGATACACAGCAAATCTTAATCCTCAGCAAATCCAAATATTTAATTCTGTACTCCTATTTAAAATCTCCATAGCAACACTGGCTAATAACACTAATTTTTCTTCATGCTTGTCAACTTATGATTAAAAGGAAAAAAACTCACTTAAATAAAAAGTGATAAATATTATGTACCAGTTATGTACACAGAACAAATGTAAAATCAGTCATTAGAAATCTTGAAATTATACAACTTAATTCAGACTAGCAAATAGCTCAAATCTTTATCTTTTATATACATTTTTCTTCAGTATTCACAAATATCAAGAACTGTAAATAGAAATGTATTCTTTCATGACTGTCTGCCAAATTTATTCAGCATGACTGCAATTGAGTGGAAAAATAAAAATACATATTACTTACTGTATGTGGCACTTGGCAATTTCAAAATGATTTGCAAACATTCATCCTCAAAATACTCCTACAAAATGCATCTGTGAAAAGAAAGAAATGCAAAAGAGTAAGCACTTTGCCAAGGTCACAGAAAAACTAATCCAGAACAACACTCACTTAGACACCACATATTTTAACATACCGAAATGAGCTTTTGCAAAATATAGATTATACATCTAGTATATTATAATGGGCTGATGAACAGAAATGTTCCCAACTATATGCAAACATTCTACACATCAGTCAAGAAGGACACTCTTAAGATGAATCTGCACATTGGCTTCCAATGTTCTGGGGGCAAAAAACACAGGCCCCCAGAACAAGCCAGAATAACATAAAAGCAATTCAAAAATGAGATATTTATAAGTAAATTTAGTTGGAGATTTTAGGTAGTTATTACATAATTCAAGTTTTGCAAATGTACTTTTGTCTAATATATGAAGATCACTGAGTCGGAGGAGAATTTTGCTTGATTTATGCAGAGAATTACACCAATTCACTTTGTAACTGCGTTTCAATTCTAATTGACAACAATGTACTGAGAAAAATGCAGGCATGCCACTTGCACACCTCACAAAAATAGACAAACATTCATTTCTTTTTTTTTTCAGAAGGCCAATTATAAGGAGAAAGTTATTTAATCAGATTTCATTAATTAATGTGTTCGTTTTAGGGGAGAGGTGTTAGGGAAAGCACAGTAATTTCAAAGTGCAAAATATTTCAGCTTAAGTGAATTTTATGCTTCTGGGTATACTGTTTTATAAAAGAACTGTTCAGATGAAAGAAAACCAAACACAACCTATTGATAATTAAAGTAACCCTTCAAAGTACAACATGTTGTTTCAGACAGATTAAACACACTATGGACAATAGAAAGTAGCAAGCATCTTTAGAGAGACATTAGTTTTCAGCAACCAGCAGAATTTCCGCCCAGATATTTAGTTGTTTATAGGACTAAGCAGAAATACTAGCTTACCAAATCAACAGTTCAACAGCAGAACAGGCATTCTGATTCAAACGTCTAATTAATTTATCTTCCTCTAGTGTGTGAAAGACAACAGGATGGCACTGGCCTCTACCTGGTACAGGAATGAATGACTTTACTAATCCTCAACAGAGAGCTTCTCAAAAGGAGGAAACTAGAGATAGTTAGCGAATTTATAGTTAAAGGTCAGAAGTAAGTCAAAAAGTTTTTAAGAAACCATGTATTTTTATAAATTTCATTTTTCTAAGTTTAAAACTCAGAGCTTAATAGAAGATACAAACTCAGGTCCACATATAATTTCAATAGAATTATAAAGTTATAACAATTAGCAGGTCTGTGTATTTCTTCATGCTTTAGCATAGTCATCCTCTTAGGCAAGAGAACTGAAGCTAACACTAATTCCATGACTTGCCCAATCTGACACAGCTAATAGGGGTGATCCTGGACTCAGAGCCAGCTTTTCCGACCCCAGTTTCTTCCACTACAACACCTACTAGCCCCTACACCTCATGCAGGGCAGAAGTTGCAAACTGGGGCAAGTTGAAAAATATTCAAAAGCAAGAGATTTCTCATAAGAGTTCTAATTTCTTTTTTTTTTTTTTTTTTTTTTGAAAGAGCAAAGATATCTTAAGGCTGGGTTCACAGCTTCCAGAGAGCAGAGAAATGGTTGCCAGTCTCACATGGGACATGCCTCCTGCACTCATCTAATTCCTACTTTTGCAAATTGTCTTCTACTCTGCAGTTGTCAAGCACCAGAGAGTTTTGCTCCTGATCCAAAAAACCCCTTTACCTACCAACTACAATCAGACCTCTTTGCTGTGAAACAGGAAGAATAATATTAATTATCCTCCAAGAGCATATTTCATTAGTTGAAGTGACTGCTTCTCACTACATTTCACTATACTCTCCTAATCAGGGGTTATTGATTACCTTATTTTAACCTACGTATACAATTTAAAATTCCATGGGCTTGAATTTCCAGGTATTTAAATATATATTTGATAATTTTTAAAGCTAAAGGAGAAATTTTAAAACACAGTTGACTGGTACATAGTCATAAGCATTAATCATCTCAAATCATGATTTTTCATTTACAATGGACACATCGTTCAGAGAGATACCTCCTGGGTTGATAGGTGTACTATTAGACAAAATAATTATAATGATAAAGAAAAAACCTTTAATTTAATTAAATAAACTAGATTAAGAGAACAGTGACCACTAAAGGTAAAGCAATGCAGCCCACACATTCTGATTACATCATGGCATATTGCAAATAACTTAAAATATCAATATGTTTTGTAGAATGCTTAAAAAATATGGACCTGTAATTTGGGATAATTGTGGTAATAGCAGCCACCTAAATCTGAAACTCTTCACACACACTAAAATATACGGCCAACAAAAACAAATAAAAACACACAAATCCTAGGCCTTCAGCATAACTGGAAGTTGAAGGATAATAAAAATGTCAGATTACCTGTAAACAGAAAATTAAACACCAATTTCTAACAGAGCTATCTTTCAAGCTCCCACTATATGTATTACAGTGATCTATCTAAAGGGTCTAGAAACTGAGGGAGAGAGAAGAAGAAAACAAAGGTCCTAAGAGTGACACAAAATTCACACTCAGAAAGTCCACTGAAACTGTGAAAATGTTGAAAAATTATCCTGACATATTATAACGTGAACACAAGGAGAAGACTTAAAAGTATACAGAATTCAAGGTGACAACATTTTTTTTCTTGGGGAGGAATAAGGCATTTTAAAATGATGGGGCTAAGTCAAAAGGACTTAGGCCCCAGCTTCAAGAAATTCTCACAAGTCAAATCTGGGACAATTGGAAAATCAGAATAAATAATTATAAAGAATTAAACTTCATTACAGAATATAAAATAGAAATAAAAGAAAGTATATAAGGAAGAATTGGAAAACTCTTCCCTTCTGTAGAATATACCTTGGAGTTAGAAAATCACCACTAAGCACACATTATAGTTAACTGATTCAGTCAAGAAAACACCTGCGGATCAGCACTCATCGGTGAAAGTGTGTTGACAAACAAGATATTTCCATAGTCTTAAAGTATCTTCCCCAAATCACTTACTAATTACAATGGAGAAAACAATGGAGAAACTTGGCAGAGATCACCTTAACTAAATGATTGAAGACAACATCATCAAAATGGCACAAACACACGTGACAAGTCTCCAAGTATGATGCACTTGAGAAGGACACAACATCACTTCTGTGGTATGTCTGCCGAAAATGTATAAACTGAATCAATAATTAGGAAATATCAGGAAAACCCAAATTGATGAAAGTCTAAAAATATCTGGCCTGAACTCTTCAAAGTCATTAAAAACTGAAGAAATGTTCCAGATTGAAGGAATTTTTAAAAAGACATGACAACCAAATGCACGTGTGATCCTAGATGCACTGTGAGTTACATAATAGTATTTTGTTAAAAATGATATTCTTAATTTTTACAACTGTACTGTGGTTATACAGGAAAATGTCCTTATTCTTAGGAAATACACACTAAAGTACTTCAAGTAAAGAAGCATGTTGCATGTAACTTATTCTCAAAGGATTCAGGGAAACATTATATATATGTACATATATACATACATATATGTATATATAATTATGTAATTATACAATGCATATCTATATCTATCTATATATATAAGCATATATGGAGAGAGAAAGAGCAAGCAGAAATAATAAAGCACAAGGGGTAAAATGTAAATAACTAACGAATCTGGACAGAGAGTAATCAGGGTTCTTAAGTATAATAATTACAATTTTCTGTATGTTTGAAGCTATATCAAAATTTTAAATTAGAGGAAATAGGTAGAAATAAATAAATGTCTTACTTTCATTGAGATATTTTGGGATCACAGAAAAATAGCCAAAGAGATAATCAATGAAGTGTTTTTAAATTAAGAAAAAAATTAAGAAGTTAAAAAACAAATCAGAATCATTGCTCAATGTTTTTGGACAACTAAAATAACAAAAATCCAGATATATATACACATTCTCCTGCATTTTATATATTATATATAATTCATATATTAAATATGCATATATTTAAATCAGATATCTTTTTAATAACATATTTATATATGCATATTAAATTCATAAAATAAAGGAGAATGAAAGTAAATATGGAATTTAGCTTTGGGTTTTTAAATAAACCATACAAACAATATTACAGTCAGTGAATTCAACAACGTAAAGTTAAATAATAAAGTGATATGCACAAATAGAAGTGTTCAGCAATTAAAGAAAAAAAAAAGATTATCAAACAGTCCTTGAAGGTCATCAGTGTAAGTGTTTCTTCCTTATATAACTGTTTTTCTAAATCAAAATTACCAACTTCTGTTTTTTTCAAATTCAGGAAAAAAAAGAAACATAAAAAAATTTAAATTGCCCTTAATTCCTAAAACAATATATTTCATTTCAAACAATATATTTACTGTCTTTATTTCCAAACCATTATTTAAAGAATTATACAATATAAACTCATAATTAGAGTCTTTTTTTTTTACTCTATTGTGAATTTCATTCCGTGACAACATTATGTTTGTTTATCGTTACAATGCAAAATTATTTCACTGATTGGTATCCCATAGATGCCATCATTGATTTAATATTTTTTATCTATAACTTGTTATCAAGTATCAGTTACCAAAAAATAGAAAACACTGCAAAGGTCCTTCTGAATGTATCTTCTGCCATAGCATGATTGTTCCCTCAGGATAAAATACCCAGAAGGGAAATTGCTGGATCAAATAGCATGAGGCTGTTAAAATTTGCTCAACTATATTTTATTAACACAGATGCACAAAATTTTCATATTTTCATATTTGAACAACCCCACAATCAGTTTATATTTTACAGTCACTGCGGCCATTTGCAGTTGTGACACAGTATTTTTTGCATGTTTGTGTCCTGATTTGGCCCTAGTTCTTCAAATTGTCATGTCTTGAATTGAGTTTTATGCATTCTTGGTGTTACAAGTGTTGAGTTTACCTTTTAAAATGTCTACAAAGAGGTTAGCCAAAAATTTGACCTTGAAATAAAAAATTGTTCGTATGGAAAAGCATGGAAACAGAGCAGTTTTAGGAAAATAGTTATTTATTTTTGGAGGAATTAACACTTCCTATTTTCTTAGGAAGCAACAGTTGAGATTTTACAGGACCTAAGGAAGATGAAGATATGTTACAGTCTTGTAACTGAGAACATACAAGAGGATTGATTACTACATGACGAGTGATGCAAGCAAAGACAGAAAACACTACAGAGCCCCCTGAATAATCCAAGCCCCTCTACCAAGTTTCATTTCTAATTTATAGCAACAATGCATCAGTATGTCTAGATATTACTATTTACATTTTATTATGTTAGCTATTAGCATTTTAAGTGCCACTTTAATTGTTAGTTTTCATCAGTCTTCAAGTTACTTTAGCCACCTTTCTTTTTTCCTATATTTACTTTGTATTCTTGCAAATTCACACAGATTTAGCAACTTTCCTAGTCTGTAGAATCCATATTTTGTATTATTAAGTTCTGGAGATTAATACAAATATTATTCAGTATAAGCACCCAATCAACCCTTCTGGAGTCTCAGCTGGTCTGCCCTGGCAGGTCACTGATTCAGTAACACATAACAAACCATGCCTCCCTTTACCCAAGACTACATTTTCTTTACTGGTTGATGAGAAGGTCAGATGAGATAAAAACTAAACCTTACTGAAATGAAGATATATGAACTCTTTTGCTTCCCCTCATATTTAAGTCCTGTCATTGTGTCAGATAATAAAATTAGATGAACTTACAGTGATTTACTTCTTTTAAAGCCATGTTGGTTGTTACCCCCATTTGTTCTGCCCTTTGAGGTGTATGAAAAAATCAAATGTCTTTTTTATTTATTCTATTTTCCTAGAATAAAAGCAAGTATCAAAGCAAGCTGACTAATCTATAACTTCTAAAGTCATCACTGTGTTCTCTCTCTCTCCCTCCCCATTTTCATTTGGCATTCAAGGACCCTAAGTCAACTCCTTGTACACTTTCTATTGTAAATACGGCTTGGTAATAATCCTATGATAACTTCTATCATGAACAGCATGCCGAATCAGGATCTCTTCAACATTGCATTTAAAAATGTAATTCTCCTGAAGTCCATTAGCCAGTTTAAGTCACTGCATAATTCCATATCGGGTCTACTCCATGGTTCAAACAGTAGGCAATGCCTTGACCAAGATCCTTAACACCCTCACCCCTTGATTTTTGACAGTGTGCTTACCTTGCAGACAGTGTCTACATTGTGGCATTCCCTAACTGAAGACTGTTTCATCCGTCCCTCTTCTCTATTCATCCAGTTGAGAAGTGAAGACCTGTTTCCTAACTCAAGTGGGTTCTCAGTCAATTCTTTGTTCCCTTTACTTTATTTCACTTTTTTTCCACTGAATGTTCAAGGAACTGGCAAAGTGATTGTTCCAAACATTCACTAGCCTCTCTTGTAAAGAACACTGAATGCCTTCACCTTCATCCCCTCCTTCTAATCCACTGGCAGAGATATGAGAAGATGTTGGTTCCTTCATCCTCAGAGATGAAAGGTGAAACATGTTTGCTTAACTCACTTAACCCCACTCTCAGCAAACACACAGTAGAGCATGATTTATTTTATATCCTTCCCTCATTACTTTCTACTCACTGTAAAAATTTCACCTCTTCCTTTACATATCTCTATCTTTTGACTCACTTCACTTTCATGAAGTTTTTCCAAGAACAGATTAGAGATTCAGGCAGATTTATGTTCAGAGAACTTCATCAGTGTCATTTATAATATTTATAACTGTAAATCCTTAAAAGCAACTAGAGTGTCTAACAATTAGAGATCAACTAAGTAAGGTGTGGTTTGTGTAGATGATAGAATGCCAGGCAGCCACAAAACTCATGTCTCAAACAGTATTTATTTATATGCAGAAATCTTCAATATATCAATATATTTTTAAAACAATATACATACTTTCTAAAATAACATGATGAATAAAGTAGCAATTGTGTAAATAATTATAAATATGTATACACACATGTATTTACATATACACAAATATATGTATAAAATTCAGAAAGACTGGAGGACTATACAGCAAAATGGTAATAGTTATGATCTCTGAATAATGTAAAAATATAAGTAATATGAACTTACTTTTTAATATTTTACTTAATTTTGCAAACCTTCTGCAATATATATATATAAAATCTTATAATTCAAAAAGAAAGAATACTAGTTTGAAAACTCAGAGGGAACAAAAGCAACACACTGCATATGTAAGAACCAAATACAGAGCTATAAATCAGGCAGAACTTCAGCATTAAAAGAGCTGGAGACTAGTATAGACAAAATTGGGCATAAATAAGCAGTAAGATTAAATTCTCAAAAAGTTAATAAAATGTGATTTTTTTGATGTGATATGGCTGGACCTACCAGTTGCCTCCCCAATATTTATTCTCTCCAGCCTTAGATGCTATATGTACTTTATGCTCTTTGGCCTTTGCCTGTCCAACATGTAGATATGATTGGAACTCTGGCAGCTATTTTGAGATCTTAAAATGTCTACAAGAATCCAAGATCCCTGGTGACATTAAAGAGCCAGGCTTCTCAGGCTTGGACTGCTGACATCAAGACTTCATATTTTGTGAGGGGAAAAATAAAGCACTAATTTCTTCAGGCCACTCTGGGCAAACACTGGACACAATTTCTAAGTGATACATACAACTACTTGAGAATTTGCAGGTAAGAATAAAGAAAATGTTTCTCTGTCAAGGATTTAATGATTATTTGACCAGAATACATTAGCAAATGTTAGGGTACATATGTCAAATAATACTTAAAATGAAAAAAAATTCAAAGGAATTCAGAGGAGAGAAATGGAAAGAATTAACATTTAGGAAATTACAATACATTAAAAATGGCTCAAATAGAAAAATTTATATTTCATAAAAGGAAATACCTAGTAGTTTAGTTATATTTAATTGTATGAAGGATTATTTTTAAAGTTAGACTCCAAGTAATGAAATTGCTTTAACAGTAGCAGGAGAGCTTATATTACACACTAATAATGAATTTCCTGAAACTAAAGATTATTTAGATATTAGCTTTTTTTTTAAGTGAAGTTTCTTTTGAACCTAAATTTAGAACTGGGACTTTTCAAGTCATGAGATCCAATTAGAAATGTAGTGCAAATATGTGATGAACTTTAGGTAGAGGATGTGAGTTAGTTTTCTATTATGTTTTATGGACAATTTTGGTGCTTTCTTCATGTTTTACACCACTGTTTAAATGTACACATTTGTATTTACTTCTTCTGAGAATAAGTTAAAACTGATTGAAAGTGCATCCTTAACTCCACTACACCATCCAAATATAGAGTGTGGCAGGTTGTATCTTCCAAAGACGACCACAACATGTCCCATCCTGCATGGTCTTCTGCAATGTGAGCTTGACACTCGCCCATCACCAGATGAAGCTATTTCTTTACCTCCTGGAATCTGAGCAGACACTAGGACTCCTTTGACCAAGAGGATATGATAGAAGCAACACTGTACCAGACCACGAGTAACCCTTAACTCGCATCTTCTGTCTTCTGCCTCTTGGAGACCTCAGCTGCCATGGAAGAAGTTCAGGTCACTCTGCTGGAGAGAGTGGCCATTTTGAGGGGCACAAGGCATCAGACATGTGAGTAAAGAAACCATACTGGCGTCCAGTTCATCCGGCCTTTAGATGACTCCGGTCCCAGCCACCACCTGATGGCAACTACATGAGAGACCCCAAATGAGGATCTCCCAGCTGAGCTCCGTCAACCCACAGAACGATGAGAGATTATAATAAATTGCTATTTTTAAGCCACTAAATGTATGGATAATTTCTTGCATAGCAATAAAATAACCAGAAAATGTGATCATCCTAGAATTTAAAATCTAGAAGTATAACGCAATATTTGTCATCCTTTATTTATGTAAAATCTAAAATTATATATATGAACATATACTGACCAGAATGTGAATTGTTTACATGGTAACCTATTTTTCTGTCTCTGTCTCTACCTCTATCTATGCAAGTTATCTTACATACAGTTAAAATGATTTCCGATTGCTTTCTGGCTGATCGTGCACTAACACAGAAGTTTTATATATATATATATATATATATGTATAAAACATGGATATATATATATATATGTGTGTGTGTGTATTTATGTGCACATACAAACACACACACACAGTTGAATTCAGGGCCATTCAGCCTGTAAAACAGAATGTATAGCAGAAACCTGAATGCTGAACTGACAATGTGAAAAACAGCTTAAATTTGTTTTCTGTGCTCCCAAAAAGCAGAACTAAGACCAATAAGACCAATGAGAACAGTCACAAGGAATACAATTTAAGCTCAGCATAAGGAAAAGCCCTCTTACTGTAAAGAATGACAAAATAGAATGGGCTTCCCTAAGAAAGGGCCAAATGAAGAGTTCAAGAAGTTGAAGATCCACTCTCCAGAAATGCTGAAAGGGACTTCAAGTTGTGGCTTGTTGCTGGAATTAAATGTTTTTTAAATACCCTCTTGAACCCACTATTTTGATAAATTTGTGGTGATTATCTTTGGAATAGATTATGCTAATATTTTTATATTCCCATCATATTCTAGAAACAGATATGAGGAGTGTCACAAAGATTCATTCAATAGAGCATCATTAAATTCACAGCCCTTTATCCTACTGAATCAATGTTTTCAAGACATTTATTGAATAACTAGCTATATTATGGACTTTAGTAGGCCTCGGGGGAACAATGAGGAATGTGGTGCCTCCACTGTGAAAAAGATTATAATTTAAAATCGGAGACAGAGGAAGACACAACCATGATAACATGGTATAAGTTAGCAACAGCAATAAGAACAAAGTACCGTGGGAACTGGAAAAAGGAATAGAAAAAATTCTGCCCTGGAGATTAGGGAAATCCTGTAAAAAGAGTTAGCATTTAAGCTGATCCTTGAAAGGACAAGATAGGTAATTCAAGGCTACAAAGCAGTGTGAGCAAAGAAACAGTCATGGATATCTATGCCATGTCCAGGTAACAAAGAGATAATTCAGTGAATCCTTAAAATAGATTAGGAGAGGGTAACAAATGGGAAGTGAGGCTGCAAAGCTCATTGGGATAAATTTCTATGAAGGGTTTTGAATGACATATCAATACTAAAGAATTTGAAATTTAACCTGTAGAACTTTCATAGGTTTTTACACCCAGGAGTTACATGCCCAGAATTATATTTAGTGAGATCCCCCTATTGGCAGTGTGGAGTAGGTAATGGACTACACGATGTGGAGTAACTTTATTTTAAAGAAAGATGTCAGTCTTGGGTTTAGATTAGGCACCACTTTGACTGAGGTAAGGTGGGGTGACAGGATCACCCTCAAGATCCCTTTCAATCTTAAACTCTGTGACTTACGTCCCTTGCAAAGGAAACAAGTTGCAGACAAATTCTTTAAAATGACAGAGGTGGCAGAACTCTTGGGCCACTCTGGTGAAAATCACAAAGACATTGCTATTTCAAATACCCAATGAGTTTGACAAGAAGTACAGAAAGTGCACAATCTTTGACTAGCTGACAATGGAACGTGAGAGGGAAAAAAAATCACAAGGAAGAGATTAATACAGCACAGTAGAAAGGCATTTTCAACTATCCTTCTGGGAAAGCCAGATAAAAATTTGACTGACCTAAATCCTTCTGGGCCTGCATCATTTTCCAAAGTAGCGTCTACAGCTTTGGAAGGCCTAGGGGACCTCTCTGTACATGTGCAATCTAATTAATGCATGTAGGAAGGACTTAATTGTGTAGGACATTTTGCTAGGCACAGCACAAAAAGAACTACGTTTGACTGCCTTCTCGCATTTCATAATCTATTAAAGACAGATGGATGTAGATATACATCTACAATTTAGGACGATGAAAGGAAGGATTCATTAAACTGCAGAAAGAAAAATGTATGTACTTATGTTAAATGTTTCATGAGCATCCATAGTGGGACAACTTGATTAGTGCCCTTTCAAGGAGAAACAGAGCTGAGGGTCAGAGGATAAATGCCAGTGACACGATCTCACTCCCAAGACTTGCTGGAAGGAAAAAGGAAAGCTTTGCCTTATTCAGATTTAACAGCACTGTAAGTCAAGGTCAGTGAAGGGGTCTGAAGCACAAAACAAGCCACAGGACTGCAGCTGCTTAAAGGGAGGGAGAACAGGCCAAGCACAGCACAGAATCATTCTAGGGATACAAGCTCCTTTTCTTCCCTTCCTTCCTTTCTGTTGTTGTTGATGTTGGTATTGGGCCACTTGGCCCTGCCTAGGGAGCTCTATATATGAGTGTCAGCAAGGAGGCGGGAATTCATGCAATTCCTAATGACTTGAAGGTGTGAACCTGGATTGAGAAAGTAACACGTGAAAAAGTTTGAAGTTGGGGTGCAGTGTGAATTTTACCCCTGAGACTGACACACGGTGTGTGAAATCAGAATTCTTAAGTACTCTGAATGACTTGCTTGATGGCAATCAGCCAAGCATATCATCAGATGAGAATTTTAGCTACTGAAGAAGCTCACTGTCCTTGAAGCCCCCGCACAGTGGTAAAGACACACATTTTCCTATAGAATACGGCCACGAATAACACAGTCTGAATGCCTTTGCTGAAAAACACAGAGAAGAAAAAGTAAACATTCTACACGATAACAATGTCTCTAATTAATGCCCCTTATTAATAAATTTGTAATATTGTTCACATGGAAAGATTTGACATTTATATTTTTTATGGTATAAGAGACCCTTTCTTGACAGAATGGCTTGGACTTATGAAAATATGTAGCTCTATTTTGCAAATGTTGTTCATTTCGAATGAGGACATAACCCCTAGAAGCAGAAAAGAGAAAGTCATCTTTTTAATAGTATGAGACTTCAGTAAGGCAGAGACTTGACAGAAAGAAAGAAGGGCAGACCCAAAGAAAAAAGGATTTTGCCACGTGGACCCCCAGGGCTTTAGAATTGCAAAAGCACTCAGTAATTGCATGCAGTGCACATGAACCCCTTGCTGAAAACCCATCTGTAAGTACGTGCCTCTTAACGAAATTTTGGAAGCTCCTGATCTTGCATTTACCTAGTGTCTTAAACCAAGTAGACCCCAAAACCACTAGCCAGATCTATTAACTGATTATGTATACTGACTGCTTAAGCAGGAATCATTTCATGCAGCAATGAAGTGCACTTCCATATTAAAATGTGGCAACATTTTATTAGCCCACAATTTTATATATCAAGTTATTGTGAGATGTAGCCCTCTGGCCAATTAAAAGTGCATGGGTATTTAGAGATTTATAATAAAATACAGATGCATACAACTTTATTAAAATCACATAATTTTTTTTCCTAGGCAAGTACTAAATACATGTATGATAAAAAAATAGATGGACAGAAAATAACATCAGCTAAAAAATGACTAAATGGGGGGGTTTTAGGGTGTGTTATTGTGAAGAGGAGTGAGAAAGTGAAAGGGTATATGAAGAGTTGGTGGTGGTGAAATGTTGTCGGCATCAGGCCATTTCAATAAACACACCTGGCCCTGCAAAGGGAGCTCTATATATGGGTATCAGCAAAAAGATAGGAATTCATGAACTTTCTAATAAATTGAAGGTGTGAACCTGGAAGATTGGCTAAAAACTCAAAACTATTGAATTAAACCTGAAAAGAAAGTTATAATGAAGATAAGGTTTTAGATAGGGAAGTTTAAAAAAGTTAGACCAAAACTTAATTTGGTCCAACAAAAGGTCAAAACAAACTCTAAAGTTAATAAAACAACTAACAGTCAAGAATAAATCTGACTTATCATAAAATAAGTAACTTGAGTGGTACCCAAGAGATCATGGAGAGCCACACTTAAAAACACCCAGGAGAAAGCTGGACAGCCGCATATAAACCAATAAAGTTAGAACACTCCCTTACACTATACACAAAATTAAGCTCAAAATGGCTTAAAGACTTAAATATAAGACATGACAACATAAACATCCTAGAATAGAACATAGGTAAAGCATTCTCTGACATAAATAGTAGCAATATTTCCTTAGATCAGTCTTCCAAGGCAAAAGAAATAAAAGCAAAAATAAACAAATGGGACCTAATCCAACTTATAAGCTTTTGCACAGCAAAGGAAACCATAAACAAAATGAAAAGACAACCTATAGAATGGGAGAAAATATTTGCAAATGATGCTACCGACAAGGGCTTAATTTCCAAAATACACAAACCACTCACACAGCTTAATATCAAAGAAACAAATAACCCAATCAAAAAATGGGCAGAAGACCTAAATAGACATTTCTCCAAAGAAGACATATAGATAACAGGCACATGAAAAGATGCTCAACATCACTAATTATTAGAGAAATGCAAATCAAAACTACAATGAGGTATCACCTCACACAAGTCAGAATGGCCATCATCAAAAAGTCTACAAATAATAAATGCTGGAGAGGGTGTGGAGAAAAGGGAACCCTCCTACTCTATTGGCAGGAATGTAAATTGGTGCAGCCACTATGGAAAACAGTATGGAGGTTCCTTAAAAAACTAAAAATAGAACTACCATATGATCCAGCAACCCCGCTCCTGAGCATATATCCGGAAAATATGAAAACTCTAATTGGAAAAGATACATGCACTTCAATGTTCACAGCAGCACTACTTACAATAATAGTCAATACATGGAAGCAACCTAAGTGTCCATCAACTGAGGAATGGATAAAGACGATGTGGTATATATACACAATGGAATATTACTCAGCCATAAAAAAGAATGAAATATTGCCATTTGTTGCAACATGGATGGACCTAGAGATTATATACTAAGTGAAGTCAGTCGGACAGAGAAAGACAAATATTATATGATATCACTTATATGTGGAATCTAAAAAAATGATACAAATGAACTTATTTATAAAACAAACAGACTCACAGACATAGAAAACAAACTTATGGTTACCAAAGGGGAAGTGGGGGGGGGATAAATTAGGAGTATGGGATTAACAGATACACACTAGTATATATAAAATAGATAAACAGCAAGGACTTACTGTACAGCACAGCAAACTATATTTAATATCTTATAATAACCTACAATGGATAAAAATCTGAAAAATAATTTGTATGTGTATATATGTATGTATAACTGAATCACTTTGCTGTATACCTAAAGCACAATATTGTAAATCAATATTCCATAAAATAAATAAATAAATACCCAGGAAACCCATAAAAAGAAAAACTCAACTTTCAGTAGAAGCTCTTTGTGGAACACGCATGCTCGTGCATGCGTGGGCGCACACACACACACACACACACACACACACACACACATAGTGGGCATCAGCCCTGCTCTGTGACAGGAAAGAGTATATATCTTTGATTTAGTGTTAGTCAAAAACACACTGCAAAACCAATGATAATGCTAAATCTTTCTATATCTTGGTTTTATATTTACAATAATGGTGAATATTTTTGTGAGCTACTAACTTCCAAAGCACTTTTAAATAAAATGAAAGCTGTTCACAAAGTGAGTTTACAAGGTTAATTATCGGTAGACTATCACACTATAAAATAATTACAAGTGGAGTATTTTGGCAGATAGATGCAACACTACAAAAAAATCAATTGTCTGTCTGTGACTTAATGTAACCTTGTTTGAAAATGGTTAACCTCATACATGGTTCCCAGACACAGAAGGAGTTATTACTTGATTGTAATTATTTCTCATGTAGAAATTTCTTGAAAGGTTGTTGAAGTTTAAGTTAAACTTTTCTTTTTAATCACTTTCAAAAAATATTCAAACACAAAACTTCAGAATGGGAGGCAACAGGAGTACTAGGCAAATGTAAGCTAAGGACACAACGTTATTTTAGGCAGCTCTAGAAAACTGTTTGGATCACAATAAGAAAAGTAGTAAAAGGTTATCTAACTAATTTCATTATTTTTAATATGAAAAGGATTTTTAAACACAGATAAAACACAAACTATTTAATAACCCATACAACCACTTCTTATAAACTCTCACAAAACATAAGCTAGTCCTTCATCATTTTTTAAAAATAAATATTCTACTTTACTGAACATGTTTTTGGAGTTGAGGAAGTTACAGGTTACATTAAACAATTAGTCCTGGTACATTTCAACAGACTGCAAATGATTCAGAAATAAATCAAAAACAGCATGATGCATCATTAGATTCCCACCAGCAGTTTATGAATTTATGTACAATTATCATTTGTACAAATCATTGTGAAGGAACTGACAAACTATCAGTGTTCAAAACAACATATTCTCCTCATATGACAAGAAAAGAGAACTGGAATTCAAATATTTCTAAATGAGAAATCAATTACAATTTGTTATCTCAAATTATGTCCTTCTACATAAAAAAATAGAAATTCTCCAATTAAGCTTTTATAAAAATCACTAAAAACAACAAGACATCACATACTAAAAATGAAGTCTGTGTCTCTAAAGAACAAAAAATAATAATGTTTCATCTTTTTCACTCAAGGGACTAAGGCTAGGATTGGAAACATTTTAAAATTGTTACTATTTTTCATACTCACACACACAAAAAAAGCACTCACTTTTCAATTTCTCTAAGAATCAGCCAAGAAAAAATAACAGTCAAAGCTGATCAAAAAACTAAGGGGAAAGGGGAGGATGACCACTCAACATAGCCAAGAACACCTAACAAAAATCAGCAGTGACACTAGAATTTTTTAACTAGAAGTTAAAGGAAATAGAAGAATCTTACCACCCTTTTTTTAAGCTAGATGCACTTTCTGCAAAGTGGCATTTCAGTGTTTAGCACTGTGTACGATGTGTGCAATACTATGATATATTTATCATGATATGATATTCCTTTGCCTTCCCTCTTTTACCTTCACCTCTCTATTAAACAAGATTTATAAATATTTCACTAATATAGTTTCACTGTGTTTCTATTTTGCTTGGCTTCAATCCTATCTTTGACTGCTATTTATTTATTGCCTCCTGGGATCTGATTTTGCAGTTACTCTTCACAATAACTCTTCCAGGTCTGAGAATTTTATTTCAGAAATCGGTTAAGCAGGCCTGATTTACTAGGCACCTGCCATACTAAATGCCCATAGAGGACCCTGGAAGAGGAGATACACGAATAACAGCTAGTATTTGTTAAGCGCGTGCTAAGTGCCAAGCACAATAATCAGTACATTACATGCATTGTCACCTCAACACATTAAAGCAGTTATAATTATTAGGTAGATGAAAATAAACATCTAGCTCTTAGAATTGTGAGAATTAAAAGGGCTAATATTATGTAAAGCACTTACAAGAGACCCGCAAAACCAGTTAGAAACCTGGGTTGTATTAGTGTTAGCCACTATTACTATTACCCTCACTTTAAAGATGAAGTAACTAAATCCCACAGAGGCTATCTAACTATGCTTTGTCATTCTGCTAAGTAATTGGATAATTCAGAACTTGTGAACTGCATTTATGCAGGCACCATAGTCTTAAACTTGTAGCTTTAGCACAACCATGTTCCACTGCCTCTTCCAAAGTTGAGTCCAGGCATTTTTCTTATCTTAGAATCAAGGGATGGTTCATATGCTAACGGTTCTAATTAATGGCCAAGAACTTCACCTTTAAAAGGAAATGTAGCGGACCCTCGATTCATCAAACCAGGTGAGATAACAGGACAGAGGAGCTCTTCACTGCCCCCAGTCTGTCCAAAAACCAGATCACTCAGTAAATGGTAAAAGGAGGTGACCCAAGGGATTATTATCACAACCTGTCAACAGAAACCAGATATCCACAGCTTTAAAGAATGTCTCATTGTTAACTTTTTTCTCATTTCAGAATCCCCTATCCTTCCAAATCATAAAAATACTAGATCTTAACATATAATTTAATATGTAATTTGTGTTCTCAATTTTCACAATACGTTTTTGTGGTATGTATACAAGCCCCAAGTTGGTGGTGGGGAGAGACTGGGAAACTTCCTCACTCCTCCTTATCTCTCTTCCTCTCCCTCTCTGTCTGTCTCTGTCTCTGCCTCCGTCCCTCTCTCTTTCTGTCAATCTCTTTATTTCTATCTATAGAAAGCTATTACAATTTTCTTTTGGTTTGTTGAATTGATATTCATAGTTAAATGATGCTAAAGCACACATGCATGCACACACACACAGAGAAATCTACCAGCAGGTTAGACATTTCTTATGGGACCCATGTGTGTTCTCACATTCATTAGGAATAGCTAGCATCTTTAAAGCAACTATTTCTGATTAGCTACAAAATTAAAGTGTTAGTCCAAATAATAAGAAGCAGTGAGAACTTCCAGAGCAGCTGCCGATCTAAGTTGGCAATATCCTCACATCTGTGCAATGCTGAAATGGCCATCCTTCATCTATCAATTCCTCTGTGAATCTGCAGACACATCAGGTAATCAGAATAACTGGTATAATTTAATAACGCAGAGGACTATAAAATTTACCGTCTCTATCTGGAAACCACTACAAAATGTTGTTTAAAATTATTGTTTAGTACTATTAAAATGTTCAGGAAAACACAGGTGGAATGGAGATAAAATCTTCTAGAGAATCATTCGGTAAGGCTTTGCATTTTTACATCAGCAAAAATAAAAGTTATTTTTTTAATTATAAGAAAATAAGACCTAGAAAATTTATAGTTCATTTCATTCTCAAAGAAAATGATAGGCCTATATTTGCAAAATAAATAAACACTAGAATACAGAGTCATACTAGGTATTTTTTTTTTTACCAGTTGCATCATTTCAAAGATGAGGAAATGGAGATCCAAAGAACTTAAATGACACGCTACAGAATTTAGTAATGGTTTTACCAGGACTAGAATCCAATTCTCTCCTCTTAGTCCCATAATCTTTATCATACTGTAAGGGATGACTGCTACTGTGTTTAGTAACAGAAGTTCCAAGGATTTATATTTCTTTATACAGTGGCGCCCCCTCCCCGAACCCCAACCTGTTTCTTTCCTCAGAGGGAATCACCTTTAATTGTTTATTAGTTCCACAACAAAAAGCTTAAATTCAAATGTCTTTATGGACCAGGGGGATTCAACAGAGAGTGACTGGAATCTCTGGAAATCTGGTACAGATTTAGTACAGACACACCTAAAGAAACCATATTTTTTTAAAAAATCAAGTTAAAACATACTTTGACCAAACAAATAGACCCAGAGTATTTTAGACATTATCTAAATTATCTCACATACCACACTCCACATTTCTCCATACTCTTCCTATTAATATAGTCAATTATTCCTTCTCTTAGTTTTCTTTGGAATTTTGAGTTGCAAATCATCTTCCTTCATAAATTTGAGAATTATTCTATTAATTTTTAAAACATGTTCTGACTTTATTTTTTTGTTTTCTTACAATCAGAACTCCAATTAGCAGGAAGTCACACTTCAGAGAGATTCAGTGACTCATCTTTCTCATCTTTTTGTTCTTTTTCTTTGCACTGTTGAGAGATTTTCTCTATTTGAAATTACAAATGTCCCTTAAAACTACTGATTGAAAATCTTTAATTTCCAACAGTTTTTCTCGTTTCGTTTTTGTGTCTCTTCCCTATCATCTTCTTGTTTTATGAATGTAATATTTTCTTGAATCTCTTTAAAAATTTTAATTTTTTGGTCTCTTTTATGATTTTTTTTAAATGATCTGTACCATGCAAGGTCATTTTTTGTCATTGGTTTTCATTTATCTTGGTGTCTCTTCTTTTTCTTTTTTTTTTTTTAACATCTTTATTGGAGTATAATTGCTTTACAATAATGTGTTAGTTTCTGCTTTATAACAAAGTGAATCAGCTATACATATACATATATCCCCATATCTCCTCCTTCTTGCATCTCCCTCCCTCAAACTCTCCCTATCCCACCCCTCTAGGTGGACACAAAGAACAGAGCTGATCTCCCGGTGCTATGCGGCTGCTTCCCACTAGCTATCTATTTTATGTTTGGTAGTGTATATATGTCCATGCCACTCTCTCACTTTGTCACAGCTTACCCTTCCCCCTCCCCATATCCTCAAGTCCATTCTCTGTTAGGTCTGTGTCTTTATTCCTGTCTTGCCCCTAGGTTCTTCTTGACCTTTTTTTTTTTTTTCCTTAGATTCCATATATATGTGTTAGTATACGGTATTTGTTTTTTTCTTTCTGACTTACTTCACTCCGTATGACAGACTCTAGGTCCATCCACCTCACTACAAATAACTCACTTTCGTTTCTTTTTATGGCTGAGTAATATTCCATTGTATATATGTGCCACATCTTTATCCATTCATCTGTTGATGGACACTTAGGTTGCTTCCATGTCCTGGCTATTGTAAATAGAGCTGCAATGAACATTTTGGTACATGTCCCTTTTTGAATTATGGTTTTCTCAGGGTATATGCCCAGCAGTGGGATTGCTGGGTCATATGGTAGTTCTATTTTTAGTTTTTTAAGGAACCTCCATACTGTTCTCCATAGTGGCTGTATCAATTTACATTCCCACCAACAGTGCAAGAGGGTTCCCTTTTCTCCACACCCTCTCCAGCATTTATTGTTTGTAGATTTTTTGATGATGGCCATTCTGACTGGTGTGAGATGATACCTCATTGTAGCTTTGATTTGCATTTCTCTAAAGATTAATGATGTTGAACATTCTTTCATGTGTTTGTTGGCAATCTGTATATCTTCTTTGGAGAAATGTCTATTTAGGTCTTCTGCCCATTTTTGGATTGGGTTGTTTGTTTTTTTGATATTGAGCTGCATGAGTTGCTTGTAAATTTTGGAGATTAATCCTTTGTCAGTTGCTTCATTTGCAAATATTTCCTCCCATTCTAAGGGTTGTCTTTTCCTCTCGTTTCTGGTTTCCTTTGCTGTGCAAAAGCTTTTAAGTTTCATTAGGTCCCATTTGTTTATTTGTGTTTTTATTTCCATTTCTCTAGGAGGTGGATCAAAAAGGATCTTGCTGTGATTTATGTCATAGAGTGTTCTGCCTATGTTTGCCTCTAAGAGTTTGATAGTGTCTGGCCTTACATTTAGGTCTCTAATCCATTTTGAGTTTACTTTTGTGTATGGTGTTAGGGAGTGTTCTAATTTCATACTTTTACATGTAACTGTCCAGTTTTCCCAGCACCACTTATACAAGAGGCTGTCTTTTCTCCACTGTATATTCTTGCCTCCTTTATCAAAGATAAGATGACCATATGTGCGTGGGTTTATCTCTGAGTTTTCTATTCTGTTCCACTGATCTATATTTCTGTTTTTGTGCCAGTACCGTAATGTCTTGATTACTGTAGCTTTGTGGTATAGTCTGAAGTCAGGGAGCCTGATTCCCCCAGCTCGGTTTTTCTTTCTCAAGATTGCTTTGGCTATTCGGGGTCTTTTGTGTTTCCATACAAATTGTGAAATTTTTTGTTCTAGTTCTGTGAAAAATGCCAGTGGTAGTTTAATAGGGGTTGCATTGAATCTGTAGATTGCTTTGGGTACTAGAGTCATTTTCACAATGTTGATTCTTCCAATCCAAGAACATAGTATACTCTCCATCTATTTGTATCACCTTTAATTTCTTTCATCAGTGTCTTATAATTTTCCACATACAGGTCTTTTGTCTCCTTAGGTAGGTTTATTCCTAGATATTTTATTCTTTTTGTTGCAATGGTAAATGGGAGTGTTTTCTTAATTTCACTTTCAGATTTTTCATCATTAGTGTATAGGAATGCTAGAGATTTCTGTGCATTAATCTTGTTTCCTGCTACTTTACCAAATTCATTGATTAGCTCTAGTAGTTTTCTGGTAGTATCTTTAGGATTCTCTATGTATAGTATCATGTCATCTGCAAACAGTGACAGTTTTACTTCTTCTTTTCCGATTTGGATTCCTTTTATTTCTTTTTCTTCTCTGATTGCTGTGGCTAAAACTTCCAAAACTATGTTGAAGAATAGTGGTGAGAGTGGGCAACCTTGTCTTTTTCCTGATCTTAGTGGAAATGGTTTCAGTTTTTCACCATTGAGGACAATGTTGGCTGTGGGTTTGTCACATATGGCCTTTATTATGTTGAGGAAAGTTCCCTCTATGCCTACTTTCTGGAAGGTTTTTATCATAAATGGGTGTTGAATTTTGTCTAAAGCTTTCTCTGCATCTATTGAGATGATCTTATGGTTTTTCTCCTTCAATGTGTTAATAAGGTGTATCACATTGATTGATTTGCGTATATTGAAGAAACCTTGCACTCCTGGGATAAACCCCACTTCATCATGGTGTATGATCCTTTTAATGGGCTGTTGGATTCTGTTTGCTAGTATTTTGTTGAGGATTTCTGCATCTATGTTTATCAGTGATATTGGACAGTAGTTTTCTTTCTTTGTGACATCTTTGTCTGGTTTTGGTATCAGGGTGATGGTGGCCTCATAGAATTGAGTTTGGGAGTGTTCCTCCCTCTGCTATATTTTGGAAGAGTTTGAGAAGGATAGGTGTTAGCTCTTCTCTAAATATTTGATAGAATTCGTCTGTGAAGCCATCTGGTCCTGGGCTTTTGTTTGTTGGAAGATTTTTAATCACAGTTTCATTTTCAGTGCTTGTGATTGGTCTGTTCATATTTTCTATTTCTTCCTGGTTCAGTTTCGGAAGGTGGTTCATCATTCAATCAAGAATTTGTCCATTTCTTCCAGGTTGTCCATTTTATTGGCTAGAGTTGCTTGCAGTAGTCTCTCATGATCCTTTGTTATTTCTGCAGTGTCAGTTGTTACTTCTCCTTTTTCATTTCTAATTCTATTGATTTGAGTCTTCTCCCTTTTTTTCTTGATGAGTCTGGCTAATGGTTTATCAATTTTGTTTATCTTCTCAAAGAACCAACTTTTAGTTTTATTGATCTTTGCTATTGTTTCCTTCATTTCTTTTTCATTTATTTCTGATCTGATCTTTATGATTTCTTTCCTTCTGCTAACTTTGGGTTTTTTTTGTTCTTCTTTCTCTAATTGCTTTAGGTATAAGGTTAGGTTGTTTATTTGAGATGTTTCTTGTTTCTTAAGGTAAGCTTGTATAGCTATAAACTTCCCTCTTAGAACTGCTTTTGCTGCATCCCATAGGTTTTCGGTCATTTTGTTTTCATTGTCATTTGTTTCTAGGTGTTTTTGATTTCCTCTTTGATTTCTTCAGTGATCTCTTGGTTATTAAGTAGTGTGTTGTTTAGCCTCCATGTGTTTCTATTTCTTACAAATTTTTCCCTGTAATTGATATCTAGTCTCATAGCATTGTGGTCAGAAAAGATACTTGATACGATTTCAATTTTCTTTACCAAGGCTTGATTTGTGACCCAAGATATGATCTATCTTGGAAAATGTTCCACAGCTCTCAGGGTTCAGCTTTGGATTTGGACCCGCCTCTGTGTGTAGGTCGCCTGAAGGTGTCTGTTCTTCGCTCAGACAGGACGGGGTTAAAGGAGCAGCTGATTCGGGGGCTCTGGCTCCCTCAGGCCGGGGGGAGGGAGGGGTCCGGATGCGGGGTGAGCCTGCAGCGGCAGAGGCCGGCGTGACGTTGCAACAGCCTGAGGCGTGCCGTGTGTTCTCCCGGGGAAGTTGTCCCTGGATCACAGGACCCTGGCAGTGGCGGGCTACACAGGCTCCTGGGAGGGGAGGTGTGGAGAGTGACCTGTGCTTGCACACAGGCTTCTTGGTGGCTGCAGCAGCAGCCTTAGCGTCCCATGCCCGTCTCTGGGGTCTGCGCTGATCGCCGCTGCTCGCACCCGTCTCTGGAGCCCCTTTAAGCGGGGCTCTTAATCCTGTCTCCTCGCGCACCAGGAAACAAAGAGGCAAGAAAAAGTCTCTTGCCTCTTCGGCAGCTCCAGACCTTTTCCCGGACTCCCTCCCGGCTAGCCGTGGCGCACTAGCCCCTTCAGGCTGTGTTCACACAGCCAACCCCAGTCCTCTCCCTGGGATCCGACCGAAGCCCGAGCCTCAGCTCCCAGCCCCTGCCCGCCCCAGCGGGTGAGCAGACAAGCCTCTCAGGCTGGTGAGTGCTGCTCAGCACCGATCCTCCGTGCGGGAATCTCTCCGCTTTCCCCTCCGCACCCTGTGCTGTGCTCTCCTCCGTGGCTCCGAAGCTTCCCCCCTCCACCCCCAGCAGTCTCCGCCCACGAAGGGGCTTCCTAGTGTGTGGAAACCTTTCCTCCTTCATGGCTCCCTCCCACTGGTGCAGGTCCCGTCCCTATTCTTTTGTCTGTTTTTTCTTTTTTCTTTTGCCTCTGTTTTTTCTTTTTTCTTTTGCCTCTGTCTTTTCTTTTTTCTTTTGTCCTACCCAGGTACTTGGGGAGTTTCTTGCCTTTTGGGAGGTCTGAGGTCTTCTGCCAGCATTCAGTAGGTGTTCTGTAGGAGCTGTTCCACATGTAGATGTATTTCTGATGTATTTGTGGAGAGGAAGGTGATCTCCGCATCTTACACTTCTGCCATCTTGAAGCCAAGGCTCTGTCTCTTTTTCATGTTGCATATTTTTGTTAATTTTTTTTCTTAAATTATTTCTTAAATGTCTGGTGATACTTGGTTGCTGTTTTATATTTAAGAATAAAGGAACAGAAATGGCTGAGCCCTCTGTACTTGAGTGGGTCTTGTTGTTTAGAAGACTTTACTTTAGGGTAAGCCAGCAGCTAATCATTAGGCTTAAAGTCCCTAAGTATCAAAATAAAAGAGAATTTATTCTACCGTTGTAAGATGCATTCCTAATTGCCCTTATTGTCCCTCAGCAGTCCATGTAATTTCATTAGTCTATGTTAAGGGGGATGGTCAGGAGGGGCAGTGAAAAAAATCTTGCTACAAGGATATTTGTGTAGGAAGTAGAATTGGTGAATAGAAGGGTGGCTAGTCCATCTATCCATGTTGATGATTTTGTTTCAGCCCCAGCGTCTCACTTCTGCCCTCTATTTTTCCTGGCACTGTTGAACCTTAAGCCTTTGGGTGCTTGTTTAGGGCAAAAGGGCTCCCTCCTCGCCCTATCTTTGGCAGTTTCCTCTGCCTTGCTTCATTCCATCCAATTTGTAAGTTTGATATCTTTTTAACTCCTTAACTTAATGCATAAATTAATGAGGTTTCAGGAGGAAGTTTAGATAAAGGTACGCCTCAATCCTTCCTTGTAAAATGAATACTCGCCTGTTTAAAAGGCTTTTCACTGACCTAGAGAAGCTGCCCTTAAAACACCTAAAATGAAGAAAACCCAAGAACAAACGTAATTATTATACTGTTGCACATCACCATAGTCATCATGGCAACACTGCTATTAAGAATCATTCAGACAAGGCTCTGTACTGAAATAAATGCAAACTGCACATCTGCATGTATCTTAGGGTACACAGGGTAAAAAGGACTACTGATTTCATGTTTCTGAAATGTCCTTTTTGTGGGCAATAACTCATTAACATTCTCAAAAAAAAAGATGTATTGAAGTTCAAAATTATTTAATGAGATAGTTGCAAATATCTTATATTTGTGGAGGTTATTTTTCCCTACAAAAGGAATGGAAATGATGCATACATATTATCCCACTTGAATTAGAATTTTATATAGGTAATAAGAATTTGTGCATTGTAGAAGCAAAATGGGCCTACTGTTGTCTGCAACAGCAAATGAAGTGTCTCATAACCAGCAATTCAACGTGTTAATTCAGCTGCACCATCCAATTACCTACAATTCATCTCAACTTAGTGCACAACAATAAAATTCTTAAAAAAACTTGTGACAAAATATATGCTCTAGGTTTAACTCATAGGAAAAATACTATCCCGAAATGGGAGTAGGAGCCACAGAACATAAATTATAAAAATTATCCATCACAATCTATCAATTAATATCACAATGAATTTCTGACATGAAGTCAATAGTCTAGAGTTAATAATGAAATACATATTGGAAATTTTATAAGGAAAATCTGACCAAGGAATGTGAGAACTGTGTGGCCACTGAAATTGGCATCCCCTCAAATAATACAGCGGTCCCTTGGAGCCAGGGCCTGCCAACTGACCACGGGGCCCAAGCACACAATTCTAAAAGAGGTAATGAGATGTGAATTTAGAATCCCCATCCTCCGGTTAAATGACCCAGATGCAAGAGCTAGAGAGTCTGTCTATTACCTACTCAGGGACTAAATGATGAAATGAACAGGAGGTCTTTTTTATTTACATTTTTATATAGAATCAAGAGAACGAATAGAGGGGCTTCCCTGGTGGCACAGTGGTTGAGAATCTGCCTGCCAATGCAGGGGACACGGGTTCGAGCCCTGGTCTGGGAAGATCCCACATGCCGTGGAGCAACTGGGCCCGTGAGCCACAATTACTGAGCCTGCGCGTCTGGAGCCTGTACTCCGCAACAAGAGAGGCCGCGATAGTGAGAGGCCCGCGCACCGCGATGAAGAGTGGCCCCCGCTTGTCACAACTAGAGAAAGCCCTCGCACAGAAACAAAGACCCAACATAGCCATAAACAAAATTAAAAAAAATTAAAAAAAATAAAAAAAAAAGAGAACTAATAGACAGTCCAGGCCTGCTACATGAGGATTAAGCCACAGAAGAAAGACAATTGAAAGACGAGAGCATCATGAAGAAGGAAGAAAGGAAAAGAGGAGCGGGAAAAAGATATGGAAGAAAAAGTGTATTGAGAAATGATGAAACACAGTATTTACTTGAGAAGAAAATGCAGAGCTGCACTGAAAATCTATAGGATATGAGTGAAATCTGAATCATGAACAGACACAGGCTGGTTTCTAATATTTTTCAGGATGAGGGATGTATAGTCCCATTTGAGACTGAACTATCAAGAGAATCAAAGAAACATGAGTCTTGAGGATTCAGAAAGAGGTGGAATTTGCCATGAGAGAAAGAGAAAAGACTGCAGTACTAAGTGTTAAAACTCAGCTAGTCAGTAATCTCATAAACCTCACTTCACTTATAGAATCTGAAAACAGAATTGTTTTTAAGTAGATTTTTATTTTTTTAAAAAACCAGAGTGATTCATTACTAGGGTATCTAATTCAAATAATTTACACAATCTAATCCAGTATCAGTCAGTCTAAAATAATATTTTTAAGACTGAAGAAAAGTCATTAAACACTGCAGGAGTGTATTAAACAAAAATAAGTAACAAAGTTGCTAAAAATCAACCAAAGGCCAGAAGTAAGGAGAAAAATGCACCTCATCAAAGATTAATACATCAGTTCTTTACAGATTAACAGTGATAACAAATTAATATAGATATTCTATAATGTATAAAGCTTACAAAAAACATATTTGAGAAAAAAATCCAGAAGTTTCAGGAGGATTTTTCCAATACTAATATTTATGAAAATATTAGTATTTCCTAATGTAATTTAAACAATTTATGAATAATACTGCAGGAAAATAAGCTATTTCTTATTAGGTTAGTTACAGATGTAGATCTTAATTATAGATTGAAGTCTATATATAGAAATCCTACTTATAGATTTTAATTTTTTTCTTTTGTCTGCATCACTGTGTGTTGTTTTTTGTTTTCTTTTTTACTGGGGACTGGGGCGGGGAGGGGGGAGGGTGGCCTGCACCTATGAAGAGACAAGAATGAATCTACTTGAAGAAAATCACTCCGATTTTTCCATATTTATTTTATTGTCCCTTTCATAATTAGTTTTCTTTCTTAATCTGGTGCTATGACTTCTAAAAGGTAAATATTTTTTGTTTCCAACTCTACAAATCTGAGTTTGTTGGTCAGATTTTCCTCCTTCACTTTCAAAGGCAAAACTTATTCAAATAGGAAACAAAACATAGAAACGCGGGTTCCATTTCCAATTCTGTTGCTTCATACTTTGTGACTTAAAGCAGATCATTTTAATCATTTCATCAAAATAGCATAGTCCGTACCCCGTCACTCATCAGCTTACCCTGGACAACTTACTTAACCTTTATGGGTCTCAATTTCCTTGCCTGTAAAATAGAGGTACTAATAAAACGTACTTTGGAGGGTGGTTATAATTAAATGAATTAATATCTGTAAAGCACTCAGAACAATGTCCAGAACATAGTAGCTTCTATATTTTGTTAAAGAAATAAAAATTAAATAAATCTGAAAAATGTACTAGATGTAGTTCGGTTGCTTGTAACCTCACTGTACAACAGACTCATCTGGAAAAATGTTTTTGAAGATAGATCGTTATGGATCCATCCCAGGCAAATGAGAATCTGTATCAGTAGGATCTGACAACCTGTATTAAAACAAGCAAACAAACAAAACTCTCTTGAGGTAATTTCAATTTCCAAACTGGTTTGTCAGCAGTGACATTATACGATGCCACAGGTCAGTTTAACTACATCTCACCCACTCCATCAGCGTCCTTTTCCTCTTCAATGGCCGCAATAGTCACTATCCAAAGCAACTTGGAATTTAATAGCATCAGCCAGTTTTCCAAAAGCAGAAGTTTAGCTTTGGAATTTTCTTTCTTACCTAAAGCAAAACTGCTTTGTCCTCACCAAGGCAAACAAAGACGTAAAAAAGGAGCAAACTGAACCCTGAAGGCTGGGACATACTGGTTAAAGGGAAGGACAGAATAAGTTCTTAAGACATGCTCCTTTTGTTTTTGCCCAGCATTCATTCTTTATTCAAGGACACAGATTGGCACCATCTTAGTGACAGTGATTTGTGGTTAAGTGCCACGAAGGAGCAAGTTGCCTCCAATTCTCCAATCCTTTCAATAAACACTGATGCAATAAACTGAGGCTAGTGTAATTGCTAGCATCCTTCCTAGGTACAAATCTTATTGCCCAAACTTCCAAGTAGAAAGAGAAGGGAATAGCTATAAGGACAAAGTCATGAGTATCACAACCATGCTGGCCTGTGTTGCTGGGGTGCTCGGGATCCACTGGGTAGGCAGTATATCTAGTGGTTCAGACTAAAGAAGTGTTCCCAATCGCAGGCTACAGAATGTGGTGAAATAAATTACCAGACTGTGATGAAATTTTCTTCAGTCTTTGTTAAATTAGAAAAATAAATGCAATGTAGAAAAATGCACAGGAAGCTAAATTTATTCTATTTTAAGAACTATATTTTGAGATTTAGTACTGCCACCTTAGTTGGTGTTACAATGTGCAGTCTTTTATAAAATGATGGTGATAATAGACTTTTAAAAATCATACTTACCATACAAAAGAAAATGTTCACATGGAGGTTGATGCTAATTTTTTTTTTAAATTTTATTAGTCAGTGAAAATGTCAGACTGGGAACTATCAGAGCACTGGCTTCAGAGACAGACAGAACTGATGTGATCCCTGGCCCTAATGATACATATTAGCTGTGTGACTTTGAGCAAGTGACTCCTCATTTATACAATGGGGATAGTAATAACTACTTACAGCTCATACGATTATGAGGATAAAATGTAGTACAAGCTATTAGATGTTTACTTACTCACAATACAAACGCAAAGTATGTATCCAATAAATTTTAGTTATTTTATCAGTTTGTAACTCTTCATTTTTAACTCCCTCATAAATAAGTTGAAATGGCTGTAACTTTACATATATTTGTTTCCAAGTATTTATTCCCAATTTTCTTTCATTAGACTAATGGCAGTACTGCATGCGGGTCTTGATAGTCATGTAAATCTCATCCTCTCTATGTAAAACTAATTATATAACAAAAATCTCAAGAGGAAATTAAGTTATTATTCTTCTGATCTACAATAAGATAATCCTCCCCATATGTCAAAATTCATTTCTTAACAAAAAAAAGCACTGTGCTTATAATATCAAGGCAATTAATATTAGGCAAGAGACTAAGCTGACATTTACTACAGTCTCTGAGGTGTAATTTAGATGATTTTGAATGTGCAGGCTGTGCTTTAAATTCTTCTATTTACAGTGGCTACTTAGCACATGTATTATGTTCACCGAAGTGCCAACCAAGAATTTAATCACACTCTTCCTATAACGTTCTACAAGATCTTAAATAAGATTTAAGTGACAATTCAATGTAGTTTAATGTACTAAACAGAGTCCCAATTAATTCTACATCATGTTAAAAATCCTGATATATCTTGGACAGTTCCCATATATCTTAACAGTAAGCGCTTCTGAAAAAAAACAGGAAAGAAGCCTGCGTATTTAATATGGACAGTGTGTTTAATTTTCTCACATAACAGAAAATAGAATCACAAGTATGTTCACACCTATGATGGTAACAGTCACTACTTTCCCTACATCCCTCTCAAGCTACGTTGGGAGGATTAACCGTTAATACAGAACAATTTTTAACAATTGATACTTTGCATCTTGCTTTAGGTCTATTGTGAAGGGAGGACAATTATAGTAAACATTGAGAGAACCTGATAGTTCATGAGGTCTGTAATTATGTGGACATTTGAGTAAAGCTGGGCCCTCAGAGGAAAGTTAGGCCCCAGTAATCTCTTAATAACCTGCAGTAATAACTTTTAAAAATTAAGAATTTCAGCTTAAATAAATAGGTCCCAGATATACTAAAAAAAATAAAATTGGAAAACTCATAGCTAAATATGAATTTTAGCTATTGTATTTAAAAGGGACATTAGAATACATATTAATCACACAGAGGTCTTTAGCCACCTGTACTTATTTCTTGGTAATCATCTTGGACCAATTAAACATATTATTATAAATAAACTACCTTGAAAACATACAAATAGATATAAATTTGAATCAAGAAGAAGTATCAAATGAATAAAACCTATTTGATTATACTTTGCTCCCAAAGATAACTGCTTATAATGCCCTCAATGAATGACCAACTACTACTAAATTCATATGTGTATTCATTTTCACAAACTTCTTTGAATTCTCTAAGTACTAAATTTCACAATGGAAAGCTGGACTCTTCAAAAATATATATGCCTGTTTACAACAGAATATTACTCAGCCATAACAAGGAATGAAATTGGGTCATTTGTAGAGATGTGGCTGGACCTAGAGACTGTCATACAGAGTGAAGTAAGTCAGAAAGAGAGAAACAAATATCGTATATTAATGCATATATGTGGAATCTAGAAAAATGGTATAGATGATCTTATCTGCAAAGCAGAAGTAGAGACACAGACGTAGAGAACAAATGTATCCATACCAAGGGGGTAAGGGGGGGTGGTGAGAGGAATTGGGAGATTGGGATTGACATACATACACTATTGATACTATGTATAAAATAGGTAACTAATAAGAACCTACTGTATAGCACAGGGAACTCTATTCCATGCTCTGTGGTGACCTAAATGGGAAGGAAATCCAAAAGAGAGGGAATATATGTATGCATATAGCTGATTCACTCTGCTGTACAGTAGAAACTAACATAACATTGTAAAGCAACTATACTCCAATAAAAATTAATTTAAAAAAATAAATAAAAACACCACCTAAACCCTGAAAAAAAATGTATGCCTGTAACTGAATGGCAGAAATACTTAACTAAACAATGTGCTTTAAGATAGAAATTGTAAATAGAAGTCTAATCTGCTAAAGTGGTAGATGGTTTATCAAAGCAGACAGTACAGGATCTTTAAATGTGATTTATGTGTTCAAACATATGCTTAGTATGTATCTGGTGGAAAGGGCAGGGGGGATATTAAGAAATGTCATCAAATAGACTTCAGAGTCAATATGAGTATAAATATACTTAAGTCTTGATTTGATGCTTCACATGTGTTTATTCTGATGACAGGAAGCATTTAGAACCAAAGCCCAATTAAAATTCTTGAATAATTAGGCATATGGTCACTCAGATTTCAAAGTAGTGATCCTGCTAGATCTCAATAGGTTTAAGATGTCTACACGTTCCTACTACTGATGGCGACATAAGCCCAAAAAGGTGATGTATTAAAAGTCACAATCCAGAATTTGTTGTTTATTGCAAAAGGTGCCTCTTGAAAACAGGATGTTTAATAAGGCAAATTAAAGGACAAAACTATAGGATCTGTTCATTTTCATAAAGCACAATAAACACTTATCAGAGACATGTAGTATTGTTATTTATTTCACATGGTGGGACTTTATTCATACTTTACTCTCAGCCATTTTCTATACTTTTCTTGTTATTCAGAAACACCAATATCCTCTTCATTTTCCTAACTAGAAAGAATAAAAATATTCATTTATTTCATGTTCTCTCACCCTCTTCCTAAAATGCCAAAGTTTTAAAAAGCTGCAAAATCTCTATTACATGGAAATGTTCCTAGTACAACTACCACTTCTAAAAATCAAGGTGGCAAAATGGAAGCACTGTATTTCACTCTGACATAACTTTAACCTGAAAGTAATGTACATTAAGTTAGAAAGTTAAATGTGTCTCAATATTCTTATCAGTTAGAAATCAGAATGTAACTCAACCAATATCAGCATGTCCACCTTCACTATGTCTTTGCTATTTTTAAATACAAAAAAAACTGCATAGAGTATGAGTTGATTTATAAGTAATATTTTTAAAGCAAAATTGCCTTGAACATGCTCCTGAACAATACTCAGGGTAAATCCCCAACTATTTTAAGGAGTAACTAATATATCATCAAAACAGCAATATTGCAGCACAGGGATTCCTACTAGTACATTGTATCAGGAGGCATTACATTTCCAGGTACTTTGGCACATTCTCATATACATGTAGTATCACACCTCTCATATATATTTGAAGCAGTAAGGAAACCTATAAATTATTCAAGGTAAGTGATTCAGTTTGAAGATCAGTTTATAGCCCCCAAATATTTTAAGCTGACACATCTGTTCTTTATATTAAAAAAGAGAACTTTACACTTGTTAAAACCACAGGAAAAGGGCTTCCCTGGTGGCACAGTGGTTGAGAATCTGCCTGCCAATGCAGGGGACACGGGTTCGAGCCCTGGTCTGGGAAGATCCCACATGCCGCAGAGCAACTAGGCCCGTGAGCCACAACTACTGAGCCTGCGCGGCTGGAGCCTGTGCTCCGCAACGGGAGGCCGCGATAGTGAGAGGCCCGCGCACCGCGATGAAGAGTGGCCCCTGCTTGCCGCAACTAGAGAAAGCCCTTGCACAGAAACGAAGACCCAACACAGCCGAAAATAAATTAATTAATTAATTTAAAAACACACACACACACACACACACAGGAAAGTATTCACTCGCAAATGATGTCATGCCCTAGTTCACTTTCAGGTAAGAAGGTTGAGAGAGGCCACCCATCAAAGCCTCTAAACTCATTTCTTTAGTTCTGCAGTGACTGTTAAAGAATACCAGTCAAGTTAAACACTTGCACAGAGGGGCAAATTCAAGCAGCGAATGAGTTAAAACGACACAGAGGACTCACGTTTCAACATCCCTTCTACTAGTCTTCAATTCCCATTCATAAAAGGCTAAATGAAACAAAAAAGAGAGGCAGAATTCAAGTTCTTGTATGTAGGCTTATAAGCATAGCTAGGTAACTTCAAAGCCAATAATTAGCTCCATGCTAATCAATCAACCAACAAGTTTCCAGCAGGCATTTACTAGTTTTCCTACATTGTGCTAGGGTCTGCATATCTGAAACAGCACCTGTCCCACTCTGGACACTGGGATCCAGAATTAATCTATACCAGCAGCACTGTGTTTCCTTTGGAAAAGCTTTTCTTTTCTTCTCCCCCAAATCTTATCTGAGACACAGTGCCTCTACTTAAGCAAGCAGCTTAAGCCCTAGAATGGGATGAGCATCACAGAAATGGTGAATTAAAAACATTTAACTAAACAAGCAAAAGCAGCCAGGGAAAATTCTCAATGGAGTTGAAGGTGGGCAGGGGCATAAGGAAGAGATGTGAAATCCTGGTTTGTGGTGAATGGTGCAGAGAAATGCACGTTTCTTATGTTCAAAGCCCGCCTTAGGCTGTGAAAATTCTCCAAATCTATCCACCTCTGAAATCACTCAAACGGTTTCAATATTAAGGTTCTAATTCTGCAGGAGAGGAGGAGTTTGCAGAGATCAGGAGAAAGGAAAGATTAGTAATGCAACAGAAAAGTCAAGATGAAGAAAAGGAAAGGATGGGTGAAGGCAAGGAGAATGATCTGGGAAGATGAGAGATCAAAAGTAAGTCACCAATAGGTTGACCTTACTTTGCAATAGTCTCAAACCAGCAGGTTTCTCTAACACTAGAGGGCATGAACGCAAACACACACACACACACACACACACACACACACACACACGGTGGTGGGGGCAACCCTGAGCAAAGGCAGCCTTCATACAAAGCTGAAGATCTGGGGGCCCCAAGGATACTCGAAATTTCAGGGGGCTCGGTCAGCCAAGTGTCTTTACCCTTGCAAATAAAATCTTCATGCTGTATTTGTGGGAAGAGTGACCGCGCTCTCTCCCAAGGAAACAGCTCAAGGATTGAGTGTTATGACAGTCGAAAGCAGGCAATCCCCAATGCTCCTCTCCTCCGTCAGCAACACCTTTGCCTCAGGAAAGCTCCCACCCTTTCCAGGTTAGTTTCCCCTGGATCCCGAAGCTTCTGTGTTTATCTGCCCACTGTCTCCTCCTGTGGCTGCCTGTAAAGGTTGGAGATGTAGGCTCTCCACCTGGAAATTCAACTGATCCTAGTCAAAGAACGGGGTAAGGGGAGGGGCGCCCGCAGCTTTCGCTGTCCAAACCAGCAGCCTCCGTGCGCCCGGGTTCGTGGCAGCGCAGCTCCCTCGGACCCAGGGAGAGGAGGCGGCCCTCGCGACCCTCATTCAGCCCCTCGACTCTACGACAACCCAGACAAGAGCTCTCTGTTTCCAACCCCCTCGTCCCTTCCGGCCCCGAGAAGGGAGGTCTCCGTACCTGGAGATCTCTGTACCTGGAGGTGCCCAGAAGGTGGGCCGGCCGGGGTGTGCTCTCCTGGACAAGGAGCCTCGGGATCTGGGAGCTGGTGGTGCTCGGGAGGACCAGGCAGGAGAGAGAAGAGAGGGAGACAGAGACAGGCAGCGAGAGGCAGAAACAGAAAGAGAAAATACGGCAAGACGGAGAGACAACGGAAGAGACAGAATAACAGGCACACGGGGACATCCCAAGAAAAACAGGGAGAAAGAGAATGAAAAAGGAACAGTGAGACCCGGAGCGGGTGCGGTGAGCCAGAGAAAAAATCAGAGAAAGAAACTGAGTCAGAAGCAGACAGAGAGACGGAGAGGCAAAGGCAGAAATAGACAGGAAGGCAACCGTCGAGGAAGACACCCGAGACCCAGCGCGTCCACGGTGTCGGACGGACGGTGTAGAAGCGCCCGCGCACCGCAGCCCCCGGCCGCCCGCAGCTAGTGGGAGAAAGTTGCCGGGGCGGGAAGGCCGAGCCGCCCCCGGCGCCGAGCGCCACCGGAGCGCAGAGGGTGGCCAGCGCCCCCCACCTCGGCTGGGTAGCGGAGAAAGCAGGGTAGAGGGCGGGCGGCGGTAGAAAGTTCCGCGCCTCGCGGTCCTCCCTCGGCACCTGCAGCAGCGGGAGAGCGCGCTTCGACAGCCCGGGAGGCCGCCTTACCGGGTTCGTCGGCGCCCCCGCCCCGGGACCGACCCGGGGCGCTCGGCTCTGAGCCCTGCCACCCGCTGCGGGACTTTGCGGCGCCCACCCGGGCACTCCGGGCCGCCCAGAGAGGACTCGCCCCAGACAATCAGAGGAAGAGAGGGGAAGCAAGAGAGAGACGGAGACCTGCTATCGTGGCCAGGGATCCCGCGAAGAAGGAACGGCGGTCCACGCACGGAATTCAGCCTCCGACCCAGACCGGCAGGCGCCAGCCGGCCGCGCCGAGTGCGGGGCGCACGGAGCCCGCGCTCACCTGGAACCCGCGCCGGCCCGCGAGCGCCGCGCGCAGCCCCGCTTCCCGCCCGCGCCTCTCTCTTCACACTTGCCCGCGAGCAGAGCGAGCCGGCTCCGGCCTCGGCCAGCCCCGGAGAGGCGCCCTCATAGCGCAGCGGCGGGCTGGAGGGGCTCCGCGAGAGCGGGCGCCGAGGCCGAGGAGGCGCAGGAGACCGAGCGAGGGCTCCTAGCACATTGTCACCTCGGCAGAGACGCCGCCACCGCCTGGTCACTTCGCCCCCCTCCCCCCTCCCACCCCGGCCCGCTCCCTCCCAGCCCCTCCTCCTCGCGTGGTTCCTCCCCCTCCCGTAGCCACAGCCTGAAGGCCTCTCACTGGGCTAGTATCATTTACGTAACTAGCACCCCCGGCCCTCCTCCCTCCCGGCTCCCGCTCCTCCCCGGGCTTGGGCGGTGCGCACAGAGCGCGCTCCAGCTGCTTCTGGAGCTGCCGCTCCTGCGATGTGCACAAGTCCCGCGATAGTTGGCAGTCACGGCCCCCAGCTGCAACCGAGGGGTCGGCTCCTTTCCGCCGAGAGCGTCCGGCGACCCCTGGCCGCCCCCGGGCCCCACCGTGACAAAACAGGCTTGCGTGCACTGTGTCGGCCCAGTGCACCAGAGCGCCTCTTAGAGGGGTGCTGGCGTGGGGAGGGGGGGTGCAGGGGCTCGCAGACGGCCCTCGGGGAACGCTCTAGCAACCTCACCCCCGCTGTCGGCTCTCCAGTGGAGAGAGGCTGCGGGGAACTTGAGGTTTACGCGCCCTGAAGCAGAAAGGACAGACAAGAGTTCGACCTCTGGTCCATTACAGTTCGTTTACCCTGCCAGGATCCTAGTGTTCTGGCTAGCGACAGCTGCTGCCACCAAAAGCACTGTAAGAGACTTGGAAACGCAAAGCGCTTCCTTGTGCTCTTGAATTTTTTAGGGAGCGGTAAAGAAAAAAGCGAGGCTTTGAATTCCTTTCTCAGTCAGGAAGATAGGGTCTTTGACACCACACACCCACCCACCCACACACACACACATACACACACACAGGCGCCTGAATGCTTGCATTTCAGAGTAAAGTTACTGTGTAGTGTCATAGAAAGTCCATGATACTAAATCAGTTAAAATACATGTAAGGATTTTAGAGCAGTGCATGGAACAAGGCACAAATTTAAGACTGAGGTATTACTAGCATTCTGAGACTTGGGACCTATCCCCCACTGCCATGTGGGAGGGACTCTTCTAGGAAATTCGGGTTGCTGAGTTCAAGTCTCTGCTTTGCCATTTATTCACTTTTGGCTCTTGGTGAGTTTTGGTTCTTGACTTAATACAGTTTCAGTTTTCTTATTTGTAAGAGGGGGTAACATAGGGGTCCTTTCCTCCTCTCACAGGGTCACTTCATGTTTTCTTAGCTCCCTCTTTTTAGTTTATGTGGCAAAAGTAGGGGAGGATATGAGACATACTCCAAAAATATTAAGAGCCATATTGTACAAACATATATTAATTTTAATCTAGTATGTCAATGACATTCTTTATTATATTCATGAAAGGCAATTTTTAGAGATGTTATCTTTATATCCTTTCATGAATCAATTATTATCTAAACTGGTATGATAATAACTATATTTAATGTTTCCTCCTACACTGTCCATCCTGCCCAACCCCCCACCCCCATCTCATCAATTAGGGAGCATCTACCAGAGGGGTTTCTGTGCATGTGTGAGGACACAGGGTGCCACTCATAACACCAAGGACACTGGTCTTTTTCTCTATTGCTTGCTTTTGTGAGTTCTGTCATCACATCACTCACCTCTGTATGGCATATTGAGAAAAGTTATGGACCAGCAGGTAAAAGATTGAGCTTCTAATGCTGGCAGGGCCACTTATTAGACATATGTCCTTGAAAAACATATAAGCCCCCATTCTTACATTCTTCATCTCTAAAAAAGATAGCAATAGCATTTTGCAAGCTTTGTAGTAATATTTAACTAAGGCAAGAATCATAAAACTAGTTGGTAAAAGTTATACATGCAGTTAATTTTGTAGTCCCAAAGTATCTCCCTGGGAATTATTATCTTTTGCTGTATACCATTCCCAAACTTAGTGGCTTAAAACAATAAACATCCATAATTTCCAAATTGTTCCGAAAAGCAACAGAGGAGTGCAAACTCCAATGTAGAGCATTTTTCATAGTTCTGCTGACACACATTTACCCAAGGAAGTTACATGGCCAAGCCCAGATTCAAAGGATGAAGTAATATACTCTGTGTCTTGATGGGTGAAACTGCAAAATCATATTGCAGAGAAGAATGTACACGCAAAGGGGAAGGAAGTACCTGAGGCCATTTTTGTAATCCATAGTTTCTCCTCAATTACAAGGGAAATTTATAAGGAAAAAATATTCCTTATAGTGAATAAATCTGGTAGACATCGTCTTAACCAAGTGATCAAGATTAAAATCACCAATAATGGGATCAGGTGACATTATGAGCCTCATGATGTGATGCACTAAGAAATACACAATATAATTTATTTAGTATTCCAGACAAAAAAATAAAAGCATAAGCAACTATAATCATGAGGAAGCAAAAGACAAACCTAAACAGAGAAACTCCACAAAATATCTGTACTTTTCATATATGACACTGTGATGAAAGTTAAAAAAATAAAAGGGTGAAGAACTGTTATAGACTAAAGGATATTAAAGAGACATGACTACTAAATGCAACATGTAATACAACGTGAATTGAATACTCAACTGGAAAAAATACATAACTATAAAGGACGTTGGAACAATTGGCAAAATATCAATAAACTCTGTAATATCTCATCTCTAGGTCTTTTATCTGTGTTAAATTACTACTACTTTTGTATCAATATTAAATGTCCTAGTTTTGCTAATTATACTGTGATTACTCTAATGAAATATTTTGGAATAAAAAGGGACTAGTGGCTACAGTTTGTTCACAATGATTCAGAAACATCTATAGAGAGAATGATATTAACAGTTGTTAAATTTGGGTGAAGAATATAAGGGAATTCTTTGTAGTAAGTTTGCAACATTTTTAAAGTTTGAATTTATTTATTTATTTTTTATGGTAATTCTCTTTTAAACTTTTCATACCATTTTCCACAGCAGCTGCACCATTTCACATTCCCACCAACAGTGCACAAAGGTTTCTATTTCTCCACATCCTTGCCAACATTTGCTATTTTCTTTCCCTTTTCCTTCCTCCCTTCTTCCCTTCCCCTCCCTTCCTTCCTTCCTCCCTTCCTTCCTTTCTCTTTCCTTCTTTTTCTTTCAAATGAGAGGAGAAACAGTCTGCTTATCTTACAAGAAGGTTAGATGTAATAATTTATGTAAATGAGTGTTAAATATAATAAAAATTTATATTGTACTTTGTTTCAAATAGGACACTAAAAATTTATACTTAATCCATAAGGAGTTACTGTAAGTATTTGTTTAGATAAATGGGATGACCAACACGGTACAATTAATCAGTTATAAGGCACAGAGTGACTTAGATGGAGAATATACTGAAGATGTGAATATGAGTTTATCAGGTACACTTGCCCATCCTGTGGTTAACCAAGAAGGCAAATTACATATACACACATATATATGCTGAAATTAAATTGTCAGGTTTGGGCAAATTATTAGCAGTGAAGGAGAAGGAAAAGTGTATTATATAACTCAGAGAGGTTAAGATTGGATGAGTAGGAGAAAGGAGATGCCTAACGTTTCTCTGTTAAGAGAACCAGAAAGCAAGAATTTTATTTTCTAAAGTGAAAATCTACTTTAGTGAATAATACTTCTTTTTAATTATAATACTTCAGTGGCTTTTCATTGCTTTTAAGAAATAGTCTAAAATTCCTAACATGTCCTACAAAACCTTTATAATCTGGGCCCTACTTACCTCCTTAGTACCTACAATGAGCTAAGCACTGGGGTGGGTACTGAAGATAAATAATAAAGACAGCCCCATTGAAGTTAGAGTCTAGTCCTTCATCCAATGAATATGTATGGAATACTTAGACCATGCAACTTGACTACAACAGTGAGCAAAAAGACAATGACTCTGCTTTCATGAATGCTACGTTTTGTTGTGCTATGTTCTAAACAAATAAGCAAGTATGTAACTATGGCAGGTGGTAACAAATTCTCAGAAGAAAATTGAAACAGGCCAAGAGCTGAGCTTTCAAACTAGTTTGCCACAAATGATTTTTAGATATCACATGATATATTGATCACCTCACCCATCAGGAGTTGCCAAGTAGGGTGGCCTCAAGTTGCCAGAGTCCATAGCCAGGCAGCCTCTGATCATAAGAAGCTTGTTCACAGCTCTTTGGATAATGGCCTAAGCAAGTGGTATCTGAGTGTGTGTTCAATTCTTCCTGTGGCATAGATAAAGAGGTGTTTACTTCTGGACATCTGCTTCAGCATTCAGCTGCAAACAACTGACAAGGGCTCATGGAATGATTTGAGGATTTTTTTTTCAGGAGCAAAGGAACATCACATGAAGTTCAAAATGTGACCCACTGCAGATGGGGGAGCAAGGAGGTTGGGCAGGAACTTCTAGTGAGCATAGCTCCAGTTAATGACCCAAAGCTCCAGCAACAGAAATAACAGATAATCCTATTCTGTATGCAGCTGATTTGCTATTTTTTGTGGTAGCCATGTCAACTGCAGATTGGCTATTTTAATAATGCTTAGGCATTCTTCAAACTCAAACTTTATAATTATTTTTATTTTTCTGATAATCATTTTGAATATATTTGAAATCCATTTATATCCACAAACATTCAAAATCACAACTATTAATGAAATAAAAGTAGAGCTGATATATTTTAAATACCATTTTAACAGATATAAATATTTGGTCATAAAAGTAAATGTTTAAACTCCTTTTTACCTACTTGTCCAAACAAATTTTCTCACCTTTTATGTTGACCAACTATTATATCATCATTGAAAATGTCATGATTAGGAAATATTATAGCTATTTCAAGCATAAATATAAAGTTGAGTTCATGGAGGCAAGATCTCATTAAAATATTTTTTAAAGATTTTATTTGGAAGTCAAACAATTCAGTAGATCTTATCTTCCTTGATATATTATTTTTATAATAATAATGTGAAGAAAATGTAACTAATTTTTAACCAAGCTCCATATTGATACACTAATATTTGCTCTAGTTTATCTCATGATCCACAAAGACCTGTGTCCTTCTTAGCATCTAACATAGTTGCAAATTTAGTTTTCCATATTTGTGTGATTAATGTCTGTTTCCTCCAATATACAGTAGGATACACCAGGGTAAAGTATAGGTTTATAAGGTGGCAGTGGGTGTGGAGGGAGTTGTTGTAACTTCACTCCAAGCAGGGTGCCTGTTGTACAGTAAACTTTTGTTGTTAATGAATAAATCAATCCAACCACCTATTAATCAACAGCTATGCCTTTCCTGTAAACCTTTCTCTTTTTTATCCTTCCCTTTCCTTTATCGTCCTATCTTATCTTTCCTTCCCTTTCTTAGACTTTTTCTCTCCTTGTTTTGAATTCTTGATTGGGCAGTAATCATTAGTGCCAAAGAATTAGGGGAAACAACTCATGTTTAGCCCACTAAAATCTTTCAGCACCACGGAGAGCGACAAATGAGCGTCTCCCAACTAACTTAGGGGTCACATCAGCCTGACTATGCTATTATTTAACATACATTGACAGGGATACGTAAATAGATAGTAAGCAGGCCAATGTGGAAGAAACTAAGCCACTATTCAGCATTCATAAATAGAGATAAATAAGTAGACGGAAAGCAGGACAATGTGGAAAATCATTGGCATTCACTTAAGGGAATGTGGGTTTGTTATCATTTAACCTCTTTGTATCTCCATTAAATCAAAAGGCAAATATGAAGTAAAATGTTAAGTACCATCAGAGTTCAAAACATGAAGCAATCACATATCCACAACCTCAGAGTTTTTCACTTATATATATACCATGTGCACGTAACCCTTTTTAGAAGATAAATCCCTGGAAAGCAGGGACTGTATCACTGAGTACAACACCTGGCACATAATGAGTATTAGCCATGTATTCATTAAATATATGTACTAAGTTATATCATCCTGTCAATAATATTTCACTTGCTTGTTAAAGGTCAGGAATAATCCATTATATTGGCAAAACTATTTTCACATCTAAGAATCTAGTACTCTCTATTTAAAATTTGAATATGAGTGCTTATTGGAAACAACTACATGGCAGGTAAACTTTATTGATTTCTGTATTTTAAAGCTATATTTAAAACATCACCCTCTTGTAATGAAGAATTTTCCAGTGTGTTTTAATTAGTTATTTGAAGCTTTACTCATAACTCCAGCATATTAATGTAACAACCACAGAATATTTTAGCCAACAAATAGCTACCATAGCTCTCTACTCCATCAATGCACAAAGGTAAAAGCTATCGTCTTACAGAGTGAAAGTCAGATATAAGGAACAAAGAAAAGTATCAAAGCCACTATTTTTAATTTTAAATATTAAAAAATGATTCCCAGAATCATATGACGTTTTCTTTTTCAGCCTCATTTTTCTTCAGCTATCCTATTCAAGGCAAATTATTTATGCTGCTACACAATGTACAAAACAAAAATTATGTGTACTGGACAAGAAAATTTTAAATAGTCAAGCTCATAAATTATTCAGTGTTTAACAGGGAACAGGAAGTAGAAAGTATTCAGTAGAGTGTCACAAATTCTTTGTCTTGAACTCTATCTAAATATCCAGTTAGAGTCTGGATAAAAGGAGAGAATCTGTTTCACTTTAAATCCATTTGTGTTGCCAAATTTATGAGATGAGGCAACTGTCTCAACATTAAATGACAGAAAAATGACTATCATTTAGTAAGAAAGGGGACTACAATTAACTGTGAGGAATTTATGAAATTTAAATAAAGATATATTTCACTTTATTTTGAAAGATTAGTAGTTCATATTATACTACCGGTTAAATATAAAAAGTGAACATGTTATTATGATTTTTCATTAATTAGCCTGAAATGCATAATAATCTATTAAGTCAGAAATATGTAATAGTTATATTATGATATAGAAAGAAGAAATATATATATGTATATATGTATATATATACATATATATATTTCCTTGAAAAATAGAAAGCATTTTACAAATGTAAGGTATTGTAATAACAAGTATAGAATTAAAACTTAACAGATTAAGAATAAGAAAAATTATGGAACATTTAAACAATAGGCCCCATGATTTTAAACTTAATAGACAATATTAAGGAAGACAAGTTAAGGTAGAGTATGCAGTGATGTTTTTTGTTTTTTGTTTTGTTTTTTAACATCTTTATTAAAGTATAATTGCTTTACAATGTTGTGTTAATTTCTGCTGTATAACAAAGTGAATCAGATATACGTATACATATATCCCCATATCCCCTCCCTCTTGTGTCTCCCTGCCACCCTCCCTATCCCACCCCTCTAGGTGGTCACAAAGCACCGAGCTGATCTCCCTGTGCTATCGGCTGCTTTGCAATGATGTTTTAAGGTACTATTGTCTTGGAACAATCACTAGTATCATATAAAAGCAATCAATTTTATTAGCCATAAAGAGAATAATAATATACTCCAAGAAGAATTTCATAAACAAGGGAGTTGACCTTTCACGATTTATATACTAAGATGTTAACAATTACTCAAGTTTGAAAAGAAAATAGATTTTAATATATTTAAGTGTATCTTTGCTCCAAGAATATACAAAACAGTTCTCAAAATCTTTCCATATTTTCAGCTATATAAATTTGATTGACATATTTTTGCTGCTTCTCTGAACAAAACGTCATTATATATGTACATAAGTATGTGTGTACATGTGTGAATCTATGAATTATAGTACAATTAACTTTTATAACTTTTAATTTTATGAATGCCCAGAGTTATCTTTCTAAGTGTGCAATTCCTCTAAGATTCTTGAATGTGAAAATCAGCTTTTAGAGTTACCTCTCATTAAACACAGAATGGGACTAAGTACACCACGTAACATGTAGGCGTTATATTGACTTTCAAGGATACTTCAGTACTCAATGATGAAATTTTTCAGAGTGAAAAATTGAAATTAATACTTCCTTCCCCCCAAATCCACAAGCCATGTGAGCTGCCAGTCGCTAGATTTTAAAAATTGATATAAAACTTAGTGTCATGGCCTCTAGAAACCCACTGAAGAAAGGAAAGCACATCAAAAGTTAACTATATTAGAATCAGCTTTTCAAAAGGGGGTGCTTCCGCTTCCATTTCCATCATAAACAAAGCACAGAAATTAGTAAATGAAAAAATCACACTCATATTTACTCATCAACCTATACAAAATTGCGTGTGTATGTGTTTTCATATATACATCATCTTTCTTCTCAAGCTCAGAGGGCCACAATCAGTTTGTAGACTTTAAAGCAAAACAGACATGGAGTAAACGTTCTGACACCTAGCAACAATGTGACCTTGGGCATGTACCTTTCTGAGAAGTAGTCACTTTTTTGGTAAAATAAGTATGCACTATATATCAAAGTAGATGTTTTAAGAATTAAATGATGCAGTATATATACCTGGCTCATAATAGGTACCCAAGAAGTGATACTATTTCTAAGTTTCCTGTATTTTAAATGCTGTTGTTATCAATTTTCAAATATAATGGGTTCTTAAGGTGAGTCTTAGATTTCATGCTCCCTGCTTTGGGAACAATGTTGGGATAGGAGCTAAGGTGATCAAAACTGAGTACGTATCAGAACTTCTCTCCCTGCTTTTCCCCCTCCTCAAATCTCTAAACTCAGTAATGGTTCTAACCAAGAATCAGAATAAACATTTGCAGTATGAAGAGTTGCTGAGTCTTAATTGCTACCCCTATCATTTGCACAAGTGCACGTGTGCAAGCATCACACACACAACCCTACTTGAGCACACATATGCATACAGATTCCACTTTAAAATGTAAGCTCCATGGGCTTTGTCTGCATTGGTCATAAAAATGTCCCAGTAGACAGAACTGAGTGTCTGCCACTTAATAAGGGCCCAATAAGTAGCATGTATCATCACATAGGCCTATATTCTTCTCTCCTCAATAACCACTGCATACCAGGAGAAAACTGGCTTTTTATCAGTCTCTTCATGATCAACCTTTTTAATGGCCCCTAATTAGGCAATGAATGCTCCTCTGTGAAGAACATCTTGCCAACAACCACCTGCTGAATCCTCTGTAACTTTGCACATAGAAGAAGAGGATACAATCCAACCAATTTAGGACCAAGTAAATAAGCAGGTAACTCTCTCTCATATTCCTAGTTTGATTTATTTACCCATTATTGAGAAGTAGATATCTAGGACTTCTTTTTCCCACTTTTTAAATCTACCTTTTAACTACTGACTTTTTGTTATTGGTTCCAAAGGAAAGAAGAGCCAATTTTATATGTATAAATTATAAACTTCACCATGATAAACCATGCTACAGAACTATCTGAACTGAATTCTAAGCCAATTATTCTTTTAATACTGAATAATAATGCAGAATTTACTACAAGGTTTTGCAAAGTCTCCCATTAGAAAGTTCTGAAATGATGATTTTTTTTTTTTTGACCGCACTGCGTGTCATGTGGGATCTTAGTCCCCCGACCAGGAATTGAACCCCTGTTCGCTGCAGTGGGAACACAGAGTCTTAACAACTGGACCGCCAGGGAAGTCCCTGAAATGATGATTTTTAAATTTTAAAATAAATATTCACTTTTAAATAGAAATTTAGATGGGTATGTCAATAACGTTAGAAAGTGTTCCCCAATCTGCACTTTAGAGTCACTATCTGTGGTTCAGAACCAATCTATGTTGTTGCTTTTTTTCTTCTAATATTAATAGTTGGATAGTGTTTTACTCATCTACTTCCTCTGTCAGTTATTAACCTCTCATATTTTGAGATAAATATCAAAGAAAAAATATTGCCAAAAATAGCTCTCTGGGGCTAAAAGAACACTAGTAAGTTTCCTATTTGTTTCTTCTAGTAAGGGATATATTTCTCTAATAATGTGTCATATTTCAAGATTCAGTACCGGAAATGAAAGCCAATACCAAAAAGTAGGGAATAAGTAAGGAGAAACATCAAGCCAGAACCTGATTGGAGACTCGCCTGTTTATGAAGAATAGACCTAGCTACAAAGAGCAGTCATGAGAACTAGAAGCAGTATTCCAGCGACACAATGATTCCAGTAAAACATCTGTAGATATAGGTTTTGTATATGTGTCTTCATGTGTTAAAAAAACAAAACAAATGAATTCAATATTAGAAAATTAGGATATTTTTCACTAAAAATCTTGATATGTGGCTTGTCTTAAAAATTAGAAGATCTAGGGCTTCCCTGGTGGCGCAGTGGTTGACAGTCTGCCTGCCAATGCAGGGGACACGGGTTCGAGCCCTGGTCTGGGAGGATCCCGCATACCGCGGAGCAACTAGGCCCGTGAGCCACAACTACTGAGCCTGCGCGTCTGGAGCCTGTGCTCCGCAACGAGAGGCTGTGATAGTGAGAGGCCCGCGCACCGCGATGAAGAGTGGCCCCTGCTTGCCACAACTGGAGAAAGCCCTCGCACAGAAACGAAGACTCAACACAGCCAAAAATTAATTAATTAATTAATTAATTTTAAAAAAAAATAGAAGATCTAGAAAAATTGAACCTACTTTGCTAAATGCAAAATGGAGCTACTTCACTGGACTAAGCAGCTGTCATTGCTCATGTGGATTATTATAACAGCCTCCTTTTTCCATCCTTGCCTTCCTTGAATCTATTGTCAACACAGCAGCTGAACTGATCCCATTAAACACAAGTTAGGTCACGTTACTATTCTGCTCAAAACTCTGCACACACCCGCATCTCAGAATCCTTATGGTGGCCTGTATCTCTGACACTTTCTCACTCTACTACAGTCATACTGGCCTCCTTGCTATTTCTCAAATAATTCAAGCATGATTGTGCATTTCCTGTCCCCTCTGCCTATAACACCTTTCCCCCAAAGAGTTGTATCTTAAGTTTTGACTTAAATGTCATCTTCTCTGTGAAAACTAACCAGAGAATGGTTAGTTCTCTGAACTAACCACTAACACCCCTATTTCCCTTCCCTAGTTGACTTTCCTTCATGGCTATCACCACATACAGATTTTACTTATGTATCTTATTTATTTTGTGTCCATCTTATAATAGAAAGAATTTTAGATAATGAATCTTTGTTTATTTTACTTCTTGCTATATCCCATTCTCTAAGAATCATCCCTGGCCCACAGCCCTTGCTCCATAAGTTTCTCTGAATGAATAAGTGATGGGGTATGATTATTTTCACTACTTTGCTAATGAGGAAACTAGAAGCTAGAGTTATATAATTTGTCCAAGATCACATAACTAAAAAATAAAAAAGCTATATTCAAACCATGTCAGTCTGATATAAGGGTTCAATATCCTAATAATCAGGTTACAAATATATCAAGAAGAAGTATGTGATTTTCAAGGAAAATAGAAAAAAACATTTCTGTGTGGAGGTACAGAATATTCCTATGTGCATAAATATGCAAACTCTATCTTCATTCTTTTATGTCACCTGTCTGACCTCTAAAAATAAAAGGTCATGACCTTTGACTTAAGTAGTGAAAATGGATAAATCAATGATTGTATTAGTGCTTTGGCCCCATTGCTTCTCACAGCTGCCTACCTAGCTCTCCTGCTCCACTTTCTCTGGATTAGGATTAACCTATACTAAGGATATTTGTTTGAAATTATAGTGACTTACACTTTTTTCTCATTTGAAATATGAATTATCTTTTGAAGTAGAACATAAATAAAGAAAAGTTCACAAATCACATGTGCATAACTCTGTGAATTTCACAAAGTGAGCACATCTTGGACCAGTATTATGCTGGTTAAATATATAACAACTAGTCCCCCCACCTCAAAACAAAACAAAACAAAAAACAAAAGCACATTGAAAAAACACAACATCCATAATGTGAATACTCCCAGCATGGCCAGTTTCAAGCTACCAAATTGATGCCAACCAGCTTGCAAAATTAAAAAATTTAACAATCAATTCTTGCAACTTGATGCAACGCAGTTGCAACATATCACTAAAACCCAAGAAGCCCTATCATGTTTCTCCTCAAATCACTACTTCCCTTTTTCCCAAAGGTATCCAGTAATCTGATTTCTAACACCTATTTTTTAACCTTAATATAATCATACACACTCTTTCACATAGGGTTTCTTTCTCTCATTTTTGTGTTTATGAAATGTACCCATGTGTTGAAAGTACTGGTAGATCATTAATTATCAATGCAGTATAGTATTCTGTATGATGCTATGATTTATACTCTTCTTTAGAGTTGGCAAACATTTAGTTTGTTTCTAGTCATTGGTTATTACAAATAATATTGCTATGAAAATTCTGATGGATGTCCTTTGGTAAACACATACACTTATTTCTGGGGGCTGATAATCACCACACTTTCTTCCTTAGAGAAGAATTGATGAATCAGAGGATATATCAGATTTATTTGAAATGGCCAAAAATGGTTCCAAAGTAATTGCATGAATTTACACTACTGACTAGAGTGTGTGGGAATTCCAGTTTCTTCACATTTTTATCTAGGCAAGAAATTTTTAGTCTTTTAAAATTTTATGCATTCTGGCATGATATATCTCATTTGGATTTCAATTGATTTCCCTAATGACTGCTGAGATCAGATTGGTACTTTATTCTTTTTTAAAGCTGAATAATATTCAGTTGCATAGATACATTACATTTTATTTATTAACTCATTCAACATTTGAATCTGTTTTCACTTTTTTTCCTATTATGAATTATACTGCTATGAACATTCATATATGAGTTTTGGGTGGACATAGGATTTCATTTTTCTTGAGTATATACCTAGGAGTAGAAGTGCTGGGTCATGCAGTAACTCCATGTTTCACATTTTGAGGATTTGCCAGACCCTCTTCCAAAGCAGCTGCAACATTTTAAAGTCCCACCAGCAGTGTGTGAAGGTTACAATTTCTCCATATCGTTGACAATACTAGTTATTATGTCTTTTTGATTATAGCCATCCTAGTGGGTGTGAAGTGGTATCTCATTGTGGCCTTGATATTCATTTTTCTGATGGCTAATGATGTTGAATATTTTTTCATGTGTTTATTGGCACTTGTAATCTTCTTTGGAGAAATGTCTATTCAGGTCCTTTGCCCATCTTTTGTTTGTTTTTCCTTTGCCCACTTTTTAATCAGATTATTTTTCTTATTATTATTGAGTTCTAAGAGCTCTCAACCTTTTTTATGATTAATGCATTAGATGTCTTTTTCAAGAATCCTTTCCCCACTCCTAGGTCATGAAGATATTCTCTGATGTTAATTTCTAGAAGTATTACTGATTCACCTTTGACATTTGAATTTATATTATGTTGGAATTAATTTTTAATATATAGTATAGGTCAAGATTAACCCTTTCTATGTGGATATTTAATTGATTCAATACCATTTATTGGGAAAACAATCTATTTCTCATCATTCCTAAATTCTAACTTTGTCACAAATATAGTGTTTATATACATGTAGAACTGTTTCCAGAGTCTATATCATTGCAAGATATATTTCATAGTAATATCACATTGTCAGAATTAATGTAGTATGATAATGTTTTGATTTCTGTAGCTGAAGTCCATTTTTCTTCCTCTTCTTCAGGATTGACCTGAATATATTTATAGATGTGTTGAGGTATAATTAACATATAATGAACTTCAGAGACTTAGAGTGTACAATTTGATGAATTTTGACATATGTGTACACCCTTAAAACTATCACTACAATGAATAATGAACATATACATCAGCCCACAAAATTTCTGCATGTGTTTTTGTAATTGCTCCCTCGTGAGTTTCACACCAACTCCCTTCCCTTTTCTAAGGCAATCATTATTTTGCTTTATGTCACCATAGATTAGTTTGCATTTTCTAGAATTTTATATAAATGAATTACACAGTTTACATTATTTTTTGTCTGACTATTTTGGTATTAATCCATGTTGTTGCATGTATCAGTAGTTCATTCCTTTTCAGTGCTGAGGGGTATTCCATATATATATCAAAATTTGTTAATCCATTTGTCTGTTGATGGATACTTGATTGTTTCCAGATTTGGGTTCTATTTTTTTTTTTTTTTAACATCTTTATTGGAGTATAATTGCTTTACAATGGTGTGTTAGTTTCTGCTTTATAACAAAGTGAATCAGTTATACATATACATATGTTCCCATATCTCTTGCCTCTTGCATCTCCCTCCCTCCCACCCTCCCTATCCTACCCCTCTAGGTGGTCACAAAGAGCTGATCTCCCTGTGCTATGCGGTTGCTTCCCACTAGCTATCTATTTTACGTTTGGTAGTGTATATATGTCCATGCCAATCTCTCACTTTGACACAGCTTACCCTTCCCCCTCCCCATATCCTCAAGTCCATTCTCTAGTAGGTCTGTGTCTTTATTCCCATCTTACTGCTATGTTCTTCATGACCTTTTTTTTTTTTCTTAGATTCCATATATATGTGTTAGCATACTGTATTTGTTTTTCTCTTTCTGACTTACTTCACTCTGTATGACAGACTCTAACTCTATCCACCTCACTACAAATAACTCAATTTCGTTTCTTTTTATGGCTGAGTAATATTCCATTGTATATATGTGCCACATCTTCTTTATCTATTCATCCGATGATGGACACTTAGGTTGCTTCCATGTCCTGGCTATTGTAAATAGAGCTGCAATGAACATTGTGGTACACGACTCTTTTTGAATTATGGTTTTCTCAGGGTATATGCCCAGTAGTGGGATTGCTGGGTCGTATGGTAGTTCAATTTTTAGTTTTTTAAGGAACCTCCATACTGTTCTCCAGAGTGGCTGTATCAATGCGCATTCCCACCAACAGTGTAAGAGGTTTCCCTTTTCTCCACAGTCTCTTCAGCATTTATTGTTTGTAGATCTTTTGATGATGGCCATTCTGACCGGTGTGAGATAATATCTCATTGTAGTTTTGATTTGCATTTCTCTAATGATTAATGATGTTGAGCATTCTTACATGTGTTTGTTGTCAATCTGTATATGCTCTTTGGAGAAATGTCTATTTAGGTCTTCTGCCCATTTTTGGATTGGGTTGTTTGCTTTTTTGATATTGAGCTGCATGAGCTGCTTGTAAATTTTGGAGATTAATCCTTTGTCAGTGGCTTCATTTGCAAATATTTTCTCCCATTCTAAGGGTTGTCTTTTGGTCTTGTTTATGGTTTCCTTTGCTGTGCAAAAGCTTTTAAGTTTCATTAGGTCCCATTTGTTTACTTTTGTTTTTATTTCCATTTCTCTAGGAGGTCTGTCAAAAAGGATCTTGCTGTGATTTATGTTATAGAGTGTTCTGCCTATGTTTTCCTCTAAGAGTTTTATAGTGTCTGGCCTTACATTTAGGTTTCTAATTCATTTTGAGTTTATTTTTGTGTATGGTGTTAGGGAGTGTTCTAATTTCATTCTTTTACATGTAGCTGTCCAGTTTTCCCAGCACCACTTATTGAAGAAGCTGTCTTTTCTCCATTGTATATTCTTGCCTCCTTTATCAAAGATAAGGTGACCATAGGTGTGTGGCTTCCTATCCTGTTCCATTGATCTATATTTCTGTTTCTGTGCCAGTACCATACTGTCTTGATTACTGTAGCTTTGTAGTATAGTCTGAAGTCAGGGAGCCTGATTCTTCCAGCTCCGTTTTTTTTTTCTCAAGATTGTTTTGGCTATTTGGGGTCTTTTGTATTTCCATACAAATTGTGAAATTTTTTGTTCTAGCTCTGTGAAAAATGCCATTGGTAGTTTGATAGGGATTGCATTGAATCTGTAGATTGCTTTGGGAATTATAGTCATTTTCACAATGTTGATTCTTCCAATCCAAGAACATGGTATATCTCTCCATCTGTTTCTATCATCTTTAATTTCTTTCATCAGTGTCTTATAGTTTTCTGCATACAGGTCTTTTGTCTCCTTAGGTAGGTTTATTCCTAGGTATTTTATTCTTTTTGTTGCATTGGTAAATAGGAGTGTTTTCTTAATTTCACTTTCAGATTTTTCATTGTTAGTGTATAGCAATGCTAGAGATTTCTGTGCATTAATTTTGTATCCTGCTACTTTACCATATTCATTGATTAGCTCTAGTAGTTTTCTGGTAGCATCTTTAGGATTCTCTATGTATAGTATCATGTCATCTGCAAAGAGTGACAGCTTTACTTCTTCTTTTCTGATTTGGATTCCTTTTATTTCTTTCTCTTCTCTAATTGCTGTGGCTGAGACTTCCAAAACAATGTTGACTACTACTGGGGAGAGTGGGCGACCTTGTCTTCTTCCTGATCTTAGTGGAAACGGTTTCAGTTTTTCACCACTGAGGACGATGTTGGCTGTGGGTTTGTCATATATGGCCTTTATTATGTTGAGGTAAGTTCCCTCTATGCCTACTTTCTCGAGGGTTTTTATCATAATGGGTGTTGAATTTTGTTGAAAGCTTTTTCTGCATCTACTGAGATGATCATATGGTTTTTATTCTTCAATTTGTTAATATGGTGTATCACATTGATTGATTTGTGTATATTGAAGAATCCTTGCATTCCTGGGATCAACCCTACTTCATCATGGTGTATGATCCTTTTAATGTGTGTTGCATTCTGTTTGCTAGTATTTTGTTGAGGATTTTTGCATCTATGTTCATCAGTGATATTAGCCTGTAGTTTTCTTCCTTTGTGACATCTTTGTCTGGTTTTGGTATCAGGGTGATGGTAGCCTCGTAGAATGAGTTTGGGAGTGTTCCTCCCTCTGCTATATTTTGGAAGGTTTGAGAAATATAGGTGTTAGCTCTTCTCTAAATGTTTCATAGAATTCGCCTGTGAAGCCATCTGGTCCTGGGCTTTTGTTTGTTGGAAGATTTTTAATCACAGTTTCAATTTCAGTAATTGTAATTGGTCTGTTTATATTTTCTATTTCTTCCTGGTTCAGTCTCAGAAGGTTGTGCTTTTCTAAGAATTGGTCCATTTCTTCCAGGTTGTCCATTTTATTGGCATAGAGTTGCTTGTAGTAATCTCTCATGATCCTTTGTATTTCTGCAGTGTCAGTTGTTACTTCTCCTTTTTCATTTCTAATTCTATTGATTTGAGTCTTCTCCCTTTTTTTCTTGATGAGTCTGGCTAATGGTTTATGAATTTTGTTTATCTTCTCAAAGAACCAGCTTTTAGTTTTATTGATCTTTCCTATTGTTTCCTTCATTTCTTTCTCATTTATTTCTGATCCGATCTTTATGATTTCTTTCCTTCTGCTAACTTTCGGGGGTTTTTTTTGTTCTTCTTTCTCTAATTGCTTTACATATAAGGTTAGGTTGTTTATTTGAGATGTTTCTTGTTTCTTAAGGTGGGATTGTACTCCTATAAACTTCCCTCTTAGAACTGCTTTTGCTGCATCCCATAGGGTTTGGGTCGTTGTGTTTTCATTGTCATTTGTTTCTAGGTATTTTTTGATTTCCTCTTTGATTTCTTCAGTGATCTCTTGGTTATTAAGTAGTTTATTGTTTAGCCTCTATGTGTTTGTATTTTTTACAATTTTTTTTCCTGTAATTGATATCTAGTCTCATAGCATTGTGGTCGGAAAAGATACTTGATAGAATTTCAATTTTCTTAAATTTACCAAGGCTTGATTTGTGACCCAAGATATGATATATCCTGGAGAATGTTCCATAAGCACTTGAGAAAAAAGTGTATTCTGTTGTTTTTGGATGGAATGTCCTATAAATATCAATCAAGCCCATCTTGTTTAATGTATCATTTAAAGCTGTGTTTCCTTATGTTTTTTTCATTTTGGATGATCTGTCCATTGGTGAAAGTGGGGTGTTAAAGTCCCCTACAATGATTGTGGTACTGTCGATATTTCCCCTTTTATGGCTGTTAGTATTTGCCTTATATATTGAGGTGCTCCTATGTTGGGTGCATAAATATTTACAATTGTTATACCTTCTTCTTGCATTGATCCCTTGATCATTAAGTAGTGTCCTTCTTTGTCTCTTGTAATAGTCTTTGTTTTAATGTCTATTTTGTCTGATATGAGAATTGCTACTCCAGCTTTCTTTTGATTTCCATTTGCATGGAATATCTTTTCCCATCCCCTCACTTTCAGTCTGTATGTGTCCCTAGGTCTGAATTGGGTCTCTTGTAGACAGCATATACACAGGTCTTGTTTTTGTATGTATTCAGCCAGTCTATGTCTTTTGGTTGGAGCATTCAATCCATTTACATTTAAGGTAATTATCAATATGTATGTTCCTATTACCATTTTCTTAATTGTTTTGGGTTTTTTATTGTAGCTTTTTTCCTTCTCTTGTGTTTCCTGCCTAGAGAAGTTCCTTTAGCATTTCTGTTGAAGCTGGTTTGGTGGTGCTGAATTCTCTTAGCTTTTGCTTGTCTGTAAACGTTTTTATTTCTCCGTCAAATTTGAATGAGATCCCAGAGTAATCTTGGTTGTAGGTTTTTCCTTTCATCACTTTAAATATGTCCTGCCACTCCCTTGTGGCTTGCAGAATTTCTGCTGAAAGATCAGCTGTTAACCTTATGGGGATTCCCTTGTATGTTATTTGTTGCTTTTACCTTGCTGCTTTTAATATTTTTTCTTTGTATTTAATTTTTGATAGTTTGATTAATATGTGTCTTGGCGTGTTTCTCCTTGGATTTATCCTGTATGGGACTCTCTGTGCTTCCAGGACTTGATTAACTATTTCCTTTCCGATATTAGGGAAGTTTTCAACTATAATCTCTTCAAATATTTTCTCAGTCCCTTTTTTTTCTCTTCTTCTTTTGGGACCCCTATAATTCGAATATCGGTGTGTTTAATATTGTCCCAGAGGTCTTTGAGACTGTTCTCAATTCTTTTCTCTCTTTTTTCTTTATTCTGCTCTGCAGTAGTTATTTCCACTATTTTATCTTCCAGGTCACTTATCCGTTCTTCTGCCTCAGTTATTCTGCTATTGATTCCTTCTAGAGAATTTTTAATTTCATTTATTGTGTTGTCCATCATTGTTTGTTTGCTCTTTAGTTCTTTTAGGTCCTTGTTAAACGTTTCTTTTATTTTCTCCATTCTATTTTCAAGATTTTGGATCATCTTTACTATCATTATTCTGAATTCTTTTTCAGGTAGACTACCTATTTCCTCTTCATTTGTTAGGTCTGGTGTGTTTTGACCCTGCTCCTTCAACTGCTGTGTGTTTTTCTGTCGTCTCATTTTGCTTATCTTACTGTGTTTGGGGTCTCCTTTTCACAGGCTGCAGGTTCGTAGTTCCCGTTGTTTTTGGTATCTGTCTCCAGTGGCTAAGGTTGGTTCAGTGGGTTGTGTAGGCTTCCTGGTGGAGGGGACTAGTGCCTGTGTTCTGGTGGATGAGGCTGGATCTTGTCTTTCTGGTAGGAACGTCCACATCTGGTGGTGCTGGGAGGGATTGGGGCACTGAGAAGCTGCAAATATTTCTCAATATTTCCTCTATCACCTCCTTCCACCCTCATTGGGATCTCTAACTACACCAAGGTTACTTGAAGATGTCCCATAGATCCTGATGCTCCTCCACTGTTTTTTTTTTAGTCTTTTATCTCCTGTATCATTTTAGTTTCTGTTACTATTCTACATTTTCTTCTCCAATGTCTTATCTGCATTTACTCTTATCCTGTGCATTTCTCATCTCAGAAATTTTATTTTTCACCTCTAGGTGTTTGATTTGGTTTTTTTTAAAATATATATTCGCATTTCCTAATCATGCACAATCTTTCCCCATCATCTAAATGTATGGAATATAGTTATAAAAATTGTTTTAATGTCCATGTCTATTATTTACCATACATGTCTCCTCTGTTTCTGTTTCTACTGATTGATTTTTCACCACATTATGAATCAGATTTTCCAGCTTCTTTCCTGGTAATTTTTACTTGTATGACAGACATTGAATGCTGAAATTTTTGTATTTCTATACATTTCCTTGGGCTCTGTTCTGAAACACAGCTAATTTGTCTGGCGATAGATTGATTTTTTTCAAGGCTAGATTTTGAGATTTGTTAGACAGGACCAGAACAGCTTTTATTCTAGGCTTTTTCCCCATTACAGAGATGAAACCATTCTGATGACTCTATCCAGCGTCCTACTAATAGGAACAGAATCCATTCCCAGACCTGTGTGAACTCCAAGGATTGCTCTTTCTGCTTTGGCAGCCCCAGGTAGGTTCTACACATATATGCTTATTAGTACTCAGCTGACTATTTAAAGAGCCCATTACAGATTTCTGGAGTTCTCTGTGCAGCTCTCCAGACTTCTGCTTTGCAAACTCTACAAGCCTGGCCTCTCTGCCCTCCCTGTCCTCCCAGTTCTGTACCCTCAACTCAGGGAGACTGCTGAGACCTATCTCGGTTTTCCCTCCCTACATTCTCAAGGTCACAAACTGTGGTAATTGTAGAACTCACCTTGTTGTTTTCCCTTTTCTGATAGATCGGTATCTTCCATTGCCCAATCATCGCTGTCTGAAAACTGTTTTTTCATACATTTTGCTGGAAGCAGAATTCTAACCCTTTTATCATTATTCCCTTTCCTGCCTCATTTCACTGCTAAGCAAGAATACAATATTGGATTCAGTTCACTATTGATATAAGAGACTTAAGAGCAGACATTGTTGTCTTGTTCTATTCTCTAAGGGAAAGCTCTAGATAGTTCACTATTTAGTATGATTTTTGTGGTAGAATTTTGTGATGTTCTTTTTCAGCTTAAGATAGTTTTTTCTATTCCTAATTTCATCCTGAATATTTTAACTTTTCTCATGTGCTTTTTCTGCTTCCATTGAGATAACAATATAGTTTTTACTACCTTATTCTGTTAGTGTAGTGAATTGAATATTAAAACAATCTTACACTCCTGGAATATATCCAACCTGATATTGATATAGTATTTTTCCATATTTCATTGGTTTTGATTGCTAATACTGTATTTAAATACTTTTACAGCTAAATAAATGAGAGAGAATGACCTGTGATTTTCTTTCTTCTAATGTCCTTGTCAGGTTTTGAGATCAAGATTTTTCTGGCCTTGGAAAATAAATTTTTCTATTCTCTGAAAGAATTTTCGTAATATTAGTACAATATCTTTCTTTGATATATTGTAGAAGTCACCAATAAAACCATCTGAGACAGTAATTTCTTTGGGAAGGTTTTCAAATATAGATTTGATTACTTTAATAGCTATGAAAACTTCAGATTATCTATTTCATATTGTTTCCATTTGGGGTAACTTTATTTTTAGCCTAAGAATTTGTGTATTTCTCTAAATTTTTATTTTTATGGCATAGGGTGTTTTTTTTTTATCATTCCCTCATATTATGTTTTTATTACCTGTAAGGTCTGTAATGATACTCACCTTTTCTAAAATTCCTGTTATTGGTAAATTGTATTTCTTCAGATTTCTTGATAGGTAATATTACCAGATTAATTTCACTAGTGTTTTCCAAGAAACAACATTTGGCTTAGTTGGTTTTCTCTATTTCATATTTGCTTTCTAGTAATTAATTTCTATTCTCATATTTACTATTTTTGTCTTCCTACATTGTTCACATTTAATTTACTTATACTTTTCTGACTTCTTGAGATGGAATCTTAGAGACTAATTTTCAGCCTAAGTGTATCTGGTGGACACCATCAATGCCTTGCTCAAATCCTCTTGTATTCAATTTACCAGTGCTATATACCTATCTCCTACTTTCTATCTTCTTTGTTGCTGACCGTGGATAGCTATAATCTTTCTCTGAGGATTACCCTCAGGATACTGAAACTACCTCATCCATGAAGATCCATAAGTGCCCAGGAGCTTAAATCCCTCTTGTATGGTACATAGATTCCCTCAAATACCTTTTACCAGTTCCTTTGAATCTCCCAGTTTCCGGCTTGCAGTTGAGACCATCCTCAAAGAATTCCCTTTGGAATACTTAAGCCACCTTGACTATTTGGAGAGGTTGAAGTGCCTAGAAGTTTACACCTTCCTGGAACAGACTAGTCAATTGCTAACTGATTCAGAGGTCCAGAAGCCTTCTCTCTGGCTTCCAGAGGAGACTCACACTGAGATGAAATTTTCTCTCTAGAGTTCTTCACAGGATCAGACTGAGGTTGAGTTTTTAGAGGAAATCACGTATTTATTTTGTGGCTTTTTACATTTCAGCAACCTGCTTTCTCACTCACTCCTTTATCAGTTTCTCTCTGGAGCATTTCCCAATACATCCTTGACTTAGGGAGAGCTTCTGGGAAAATCAAACCTAATACATACTGCACATTTTCCTCTAAGCACTGCTTCAGCTGGATAACACTAATTTGACATATATCTTAATTTTATTATCACTTAGCTCAAAATGTTTTCAAATTTTCATTATAATTACATCTTTACCCCTGGATTATTTAGAATTATGTTGCCTAATTTCTAAATATGTGGAAATTTTCATGATATCTCTATTACTGATTCTTAGTTTATTTCCAGTATGATCAGAGAAAACATTCTGTATGATTTCATTTTTTTCAATTTTTTTTTAGGACTTTGGTATATGTTCCATATCTACATCACTCTTTTTTAGTTTGGGGTGCAATATTATGTGCGTTGGGTATGTGTGTTAATGAGCACATATATTTGTTAATCATGTTATTCAAATCTTCCTTTTTTTTTTTTTTGTCTGCTTCTATGAGTTACTGAGAGACTTGTATTCAGAATCCTTGGTTATGTTTGTAGATTTGTCTATTTATTCAAATCTGTCAATTCTTTCTATATAATTTGAGGGGAGGTTAGTATTAGACACATTAAAATTTACAATTGCAATATAAATAATCTATCCTGGTAGACAGATCCCTTTATCATTGTGAAATATGTTATTTATATTAATACTTTTTTTCTTAAATTCTTTGATAATCATTTGACTACACTGGGTTTTTGGTTAGTTTTTACATGCAATATATTTTTTCATGCTTTTATTTTCAATTTTCGTGTATCCTTATATTTGTTTCTCTTATAAACAGCATGACTTATATTTTGTTTCTATATTTATTTTAGAAATCTTTACTGGAAAAAAATTGTTTTAATGTGGACATCTCTCCAGGTTACCTAATTCTAGCCTTTTGTTATCTTTGAGTTATTTCGTAAATCGGTAAATTTGTATATATGCAAATGATGTCTGGTTTGGTGGAGATTTATCTTTCCTCGCATACTGAGGAAAAAAGTTTCCCACTATATACATATTCATTTTATTATTCCTGATTTATAAATATGCCTGTTCTTAGAATTCTCTTTTGAACTGGTTATAACATACACCAAGTTTACTCATGAATCTGAGTTAAACTCTTTAATAATAAGTGTTTATTTTTATTTCTATATTAGACTCATGAATTAATTTGCTATGAGAATTATCTATTATCACCTTCACATTAAATTATTTAGACCATTTGCACTTAATGTGATTTCTACTTAAGTTTAAATCTACTATCTTACAAATGTTTTCTATTTCTCCCCCCTATTTTCCTTTTTTTTTGTTTTTGATTAATTGCTGTTTTCATCACTTTCAAAATCCTCATTCACTTTTTTTTAAATTGGGGTACAGTTGTTTTACAATGTTGTGTTAGTTTCTACTGTCCAGTGAAGTGTACTCCCGTGCTGTATAGCACAGGAGTTCCCTGTCCTATACAGCATGTTCTTATTAGTTATCTACTGTATACATATTAGTGTATATATGTCAATCCCAATCTCCCAGTTCATCCCACCCTCCACCCTCCACTCCCCTCTTTCCCCCCTTGGTGTCCATACATTTGTTCTCTACATCTGTGTTTCTATTTCTGCCTTGCAAATTGGTTCATCTGTACCATTTTTCTAGATTCCACATATATGTGTTAATATATGGTATTTATTTTTCTCTTTCCTACTTACTTCACTCTGTATGACAGTCTAGCTCCATCCACATCTCTACAAATGACCCAATTTCATTCCTTTTTATGGCTGAGTAATATTCCATTGTATATATGTACCATATCTTCTTTATCCATCCCTCTCTTGATGGACATTTAAGTTGCTTCCATGTCCTGGCTATTGTAAATAGTGCTGCAATGAACATTGCGGTGCATGTGTCTTATCGAAGTATGGTTTTCTCTGGATATATGCCCAGTAGTGGGATTGCTGGGTCATATGGTAATTCTATTTTTAGTTTTTAAGGAACCTCCATACTGTTCTCTATAGCGTCTGTATCAATTTACATTCCCACCAACAGTGCAAGAGGGTTCCCTTTTCTCCACACCCTCTCCAGCATTTATTGTTTGTAGATTTTCTGATGATGCCCATTCTAACTGGTGTGAGGTGATACCTCATTGTAGTTTTGAATTGCATTTCTCTAATAACTAGTGATGTTGAGCATGTTTTCATGTGACTCTTGGCCAGCTATATGTCTTCTTTGGAGAAATGTCTATTTAGGTCTTCTGCCCAATTTTTGATCAGGTTGTTTGTTGTTTTGATATTGAGCTGCATGAGCTGTTTATATACTTTGGAGATTAATCCTTTGTCCATTGATTTTTTTGCAAATATTTTCTCCCATTCTGAGGGTTGTCTTTTTGTCTTGTTTGTGGTTGCCTTTGTTGTGCAAAAGCTTTTAAGTTTCATTAGGTCCCATTTGTTTATTTTTGTTTTTATTTCCATTACTCTAGGAGGTGGGTCAGAAAAGATCTTGTTGTGATCTCATTCACTTTTTAAGTATGCATTTATTTTTTTTCTTGATGAATATCTGTATATATTACAACACACATTCTATTTTTGTTTCTTCTCTGACAATGGTAGTGTTTTGATAACTTTCTCTCTCTTTACCTCCCTCCCACCTTGTATGTATTCTAATCCTCTATTTGAATTCTATGTATATGTAAACCCCTGAAGCAATAATTATCAGTGTTTTACAAAACATCTATTTGTATTTCCCCATTTATTTATCACTTTTCATGCATCTTCCTTTATTTCTTTATTCTTATATTGAATCATTTTGCTTCTGCCTGAAGAACTTTCTTTAGTAATTTTTTAGTACCTGTATACTGATACAGAAGTCTCTAAATTGTTGTTAGTCTGGAAAAGCCTTTCCTTAACTTTGCCCTCATTCTTGAAGGATATTTTACTAGGCTGGCAGTTTCTCTCAGCACCTTAAAGATGTAATTGTACTGTCTTATTTTTTCCTTTATTTCTGTTGAGAAATCAGCTCTCTTGTTGTTTATTCTTGGAAAATAATACACTTTTACCCTGGCTGCATTTAAGATTTGTGTTTGGTTTATAAAAGTTTGACAGTGGTATACTGAAGTGTGATAATTTATATTTATCCTTCTTGGGTTTCAAAGAAATTCTTGTATAGCTTAATATCTATATTAGTCAGTGTTCTCCAGGACAAATAGGATTGCGTATGTGTGTAAAACAAATTTGGTTCATGCTGTGATTATGGAGGCTGAGAATTCCCAAGATCTGTATATAGTTGGCAAGCTAAAGACCCAGGAGAGACAATGTGTAGTTCCACTCTGAGTCCAAAGGCCTGAGAACCAGGAGAGCTGATGGGATAAGTTCCAGTCTGAAAGCTGGCCAACTCAAGAACCAAGAAGAACTCATGTTTCAGTCTGAGTCTGAAGGCCAAAAAAATACCAGTGTTCCAACTCAAGCCATTAGGCAGGAGGAGATCCCTCTTACTAAGACTTTTTGCTCTATTCAGGCCTTCAGTTGATTAGATGAGGTCTTCTCACATTAGGGGGAGCAATCTGCTTTACTCAGTCCACCAATTCAAAGGTTAATATTATCCAGAAAACCCTCACAGACATATCCAGAATAACGATTGACCAAATGTCTGGGCATTCCATGGCCCAGTCAAGTTGACACATAAAATTAACCATCACAATATCTATTGCCAATTTTGGAAAATATTCACCACTAGGTCTTCAAATATTGCTTCTGCCCATTCTCCTTTCTCTCATTCTGGAACCTCCAAAATACCAATGCTTTATCTTTTTATCATGTCTCATAAGCTCTTTTAACATACTCTGCATTCTTTTTATTCTCTGTGCTTCAGGATAGATAGTTCCCATTGACATATTTTCCAGTTTACTAATCTTCTCTTTTGCTATGTTTAATTTGCTATTATATATTTATATATGTATTAAATTCTTAATAAAATCTATTGTATTTTTTTCAGTTCTAGAATGTCCAATATATTCCATTTTATATATTCCAGTTTCTTGGTGACATTTTCAATTTTGTGATACATTTTCCAGGGCACTTTAATCTCAGTTATTTTAAAGTCCATGTATGATTACTCCAATATTTGGATTATTTGGTGGAGTAATTTGTTTTCCTTTTCCTCTGATTTTTATTTTATAATTTGCCTTTCTTTTGGCAGTGTTGATATTTTTATTTTTTATTATATGCCAGTCCTTGTGTATAAAAAATAAAAAAATAAAAAATGAATCAGGTTCTAACTGATATAGTCTCTTTCCATAAGAAAAAATACATACTTCTGATTTATTGCAGGCAGTTTGAGTAAGAAAAGATGACCTTCATCCAGTTGGGGACTGAGCTAGTTTGAAGATTTTTTTCAGTCCTTTGTGAAAGCTGGTGTATTTCCAGGTCACTCTTGCTCTCAGGTTGTGACACTTTCAGGTTCCCAAATGTACTATCCAGGACCTCTTCTCTTCAATACTCTCTGTTCTTCAACGTTTGTCTCATCAGTTTATGAGACGTCTGAAAATCTGTGCAGTTACTTATCCATTAAATGCCTCTTTTTGTTTAACTTCTTGGTCTCTCACCTCTGTATGACATGAATTGGCAAATAATTTTAAAAGAAAAAGGGATTAGATATCAGGCTTATTTCAGTTTATTTCCCTTTCTTCGCATTCTGGCTACCTTGCTAGTCAGATTTTGTTTTGTTTTTGTTTTCTCACCTTTTCTAGTTGTTCTCAGTGGTGTAGTTGCTCACCAACAAGCTATTTTACCATTATTGGAAATATAATCTAAACTTCTACCCTCCTCCTCTACATGCATTGTACTGTCTTTTGTATAGGAAAACACATTCCCTAAGATTTTTGTACTTGCCTCATTTGTTTTCCCTTGGATCAACAAGCTTAAATCTTAAACCTGAAATATGTCAACAATAAAAATTAAAAATGTAAACACCATCTTTTGTGTACTTTGAGTGTTGAACTCTCTAGATCTCAAAAATACATTGTTATAGACACAGATCACTTACTAAAAACGGACCTCAATATAATTCTGTACTTACAGATGCTCCTCTTTAAACTTTAAATCTAACCATAACACAGATGTTCATGTGCTTTTCTCAAAACATAGGCATATCTTGTATAGTAAAAATTATTAGAGAAAGCTGGAGAAGAGTATAAATACTATGTTGTGTATTTCAGGAAGTCAGATGGATGAGATGGATATGTGCTTAAATCCTGGCTTGACCACTTATTACTTATGTGACCTAGGATTTAAAATCCTTACTCCTCAATTTCCTCTTCTGTTAAATCAGTCATTAATACATATGTAACAACATATGTAACTACATATGTAACTACATATGTAACTACATATGCAACTACATGTGTAACTACATGTGTAACATATGTAATAACACTGCAACATATGTAATAACATGTGTAGCATGTGTAACATATGTAATAGCATGTGTAACATATGTAATAACATATGTAACATATGTAGTAACATATGTAACATGTAGTAACATATGTAACATATGTAGTAACATATGTAATATGAGGATTTTGTAAGTTTATATGAAAAAATAGGTATAAAATGTGTAACTCAAAATTTGCTTGACTCAAACTGCTCAATCAATATTAGTCACTTATTCATATTCTTTGAAAATAATTTTTCATGCTAAGTAAAAGTATCTATGAATAAATTAGAATTACACTAGAATTCTGGGTTTTAAAATCATAAGGGAATAGATTATTTTAGGCTAAATATCTATATATTTTTAAAGGTGATGAAAATTTTTACATATAAAACAAAATGAATTATAGAGGAGAAATGATTTGAGGCTCAAAAGAATTCCTTTATAGGAAGGAAAAATATTAAATAGCTAAACTTCTTACTAGAGAACCTTTGTACTTAAGGTTAGGTTAATTGCCAAGAGTAAGTAATAGGGTCATAAAGGCATATAAAAATTAGGAGTAGTTGAAAGTAAACCTTTAAATTGTTATGAGATTTTAAAGTATATTTTAAAAATAGATTTTAAGTAGCATAAAACCTTGCAAATTAAAGCAAAACTGATTCTGAAGTTGTGTTCAGAGAATCATGATAGCTTAGAACTGTAAGGGGTGGTATTTAAAAGATGGTATTTAAAAGATTATCAGACCTAGAAAGGTTAAGTAACTTTCCAAGGTTACACACATACAAAGGCTGAGATATAAGAAATTGGAATCTGTGTTGAATACCTTTGATCTACCTCTTCAGTTGCACTCTCCATTCTTGTGTAATCTGAACTGTGGTCTGAAGGGCTTCTGGTCGACTTCACCCAATGGGCAACATTATCAGAAGGTTAGAGGGAGGCAAGAGAGTGAGGTCAATGTATATAATCCTTGTATCGCCTCCCTCCATGGTCACTCTGGGCTGACTCTATTGTTTGCTTAAGGTTATATTTTATTTATATATTGTTTGCCAGGCAGTCCACACAACACAGCTGTTAAAAGCTGCTGTTACAAGCCTCAGGGTATTGCACTATCCCTGTGGTTTACCTCTGTTCTTCCCTTTATTAAGCTTTTTTCAAATTACCCAGTTGCATGCTCCATCTTTTTTCTGTTTGGACCCTGATACACACAGAAAGTCTTTAACTGGAAGCTCAGAATTTTGTGGTTCTTTACTAAACATTTTATGCTTCTCAATATGATCAGATTGTTGCTTCCTGAAAAGTCATTGATTTACTACACAGATTACATAGAATGTTCTGATCCTCAAGTATGTTCATAAGGCCAATCACTCTTGCATTATGTCACATATTCCTATTTTGTTTCTTAACATGTAGTTTTAATTGTGAAAGTAAATTTATATAAATAGATATTTTAGGATAATAATTACATAATGCCAAACATTTTCAAAACCCTGAGAAAAACAATGTATCCAAAACAGTCCAGTGAAATGCTCTTGCCCATGGATTTATATTATATTATTTGTTACTTTATTTGTATATACTTTTTTGTAATTAAAGTTCTTCAGTGCACTGGGGCAAATTTACATAGAAAAATGCAAGTAAATGAACACACAATAGTTATATGTGCCAACCACATTAATTGGCAGTAGAGAAAAATAAGCATAGTCACTTACCAAGAGTACCTTTCACCCCATCTCCTATCCCACCACTTTTTGAAAAAAATGTTTTATGTTCTCACCATTACTAAGACATCTTCTAATGGCAATTTTAAACTCTTTATAGAGCCAGATTTTCATGATTGTTTCAGTACATTTACTAACTTGAAAATTGTGTTTTATTTACTCCTTACTCCCTGTCTTGAAGTTGTGAGTATTTTAGTTCATGAACATGCAAAGCCTCCATGGTGATTCAGAAGAGAAAGTCCATCTAACATGGGCCCAGATTTTCCAGTTTCTAATTGTATTATTAATTTTAAAAAATAATAAAAATGTACATTTCAAAACAGTACAGGAAAAGTTCAGCATCGAATGAAGCTACAAATTATGAGTAATTTGTTAGGTACATGGATTTCAAGTTCAAAAATACTGTGAGATGGTTTCATAATTAAAATAAAAATTTATAATACTTTTTTTCTTATCACATCAATAAATTCTTCTTGTGTTATCTCACCTTCATTGCATTCAGATTTTAAAGCCATAGCTAAAGCTGCATGTTTTCTCCAGATTTTTTTTGATAATTTGTCAACTGGAAATGGAAGTCTAAAATTAAAGTCTTTAAAATTATGTTATCTTAAGCAAGGATTGGTGGGAAAAAATCAACCCATACTGCTTTATTTTATTCAGCACATTAAGGTGAATTTAGTGCTCTTGCTAAATTCACTATTCCAAAAAGTGGCACGACTAAAATGGACTTAGTATAGATTAATCTGATATGCAATCTTAGAGTAGCCAAATTGTCTCAAGTCACGTGGAACAAATGGCCTCACTACCCATCAAAATCTGAGTTAATCTGTTAGTTTTGAAACCAAGCAGGACCCTGTGGGGCTCCTGGGCACGGAAGAATTTACTTGTCCCCCGTTTCTTGTAGGGAATAGACTCCAGCCTCCATGACCTTCCCTGAATTCCAGAGGGCAGATTCAAACAGTTGCTAATCAGGGAAGGGAGGGGATGCAGAGATAAGAGAGGAACAGCCAAGAAACAATAGTGCAGCCTTGGAGCAAGGTCCTGGTTCCCCTTGAAGGGATACATATAATAATATCTTTTGAGCTCTTTATAGAACTAAAACCCCCAATTGGAAGATGTAGCATTCTTCATTCCAGAGAAGACCACTTGAGGCCAGATTAAAGGAACCAGAGAAGCTCATCAAGATATTACCTGAAGCCAAATTAAAGTAGTGAAGGCCCTGCACACAACCTAATCTTATCAGCAACCCCACCCTTGAACTATTGCTATAAAAGTCCTCACCAAATCCCCCGGGTGGGGACACACAGTTTTCGAGGGCAGGAGCCCACTGTGTCCCCCTTTGCCTGGCAAAGCAATAAAGCTATTCTTTTCTACTTCACCCAAAATTCTGTCTGCCAGATTCGATTCAGCACTGGTGTACAGAGGCTGGGTTTTTGGCATCAGTTTCCGTAAATCTAAAATCTGTTCTTGAAATGTATATTTAAAATATTTTAATATGACATGAAATGATAGCACTAAAATAATGATATAAATATATGTGCTAGTTGGATACTCTCTTTTATATTATGAAGTATACACTTATTGGATAACAAAGCATTTATGTATTTTGAAATTTTTGCACCAAAGATTGCATCAGAGTCTTTGAATGATAGGTAACGACTTTTATAATCTTAAATTAACTGACAACAATGTACATCATTGGATGATGAATAATTCCTATGTTTAGGAGTTGAACATATTTTGCCTATGGGCTTTCTTTGGACCCCACAGATAAGATGAACCACCATGATCCTATATTCACTGATCTTACAACAACCAGGTATACTCAGTAATGTTATATGCTTGGTTAAGATTCTTTAATTACAAAGAAAAGAAATCCACTGAAGTTAGCCCAGGGTAAGAAGACTTTATTGTAAGCTTATGCGTGGTGAAGGTCCAGAACTAGAATGAATAAGCATCATGAAAAGAGGCAACTCCAGTGACCACATTCTCTTCCTTTTTCTCTCATAGAGTAAATGATCACCTTTTGAGTTTCTATTTTTCTTTGCATGTCTTTTCTGCTCTTCTCTCAATTGACACTGCCAATTGACTTACTCTGCTGACTCATACTTTATGGTAGCTCAAATATTTAACTTGAAGATTTGTTTATTCAATTTGAAAAGCAAATATTTACTAAGCACAACCTGTCTTCTAGGTACAGATGATTTCATTTTGCCATGGCTCCAACTCTGTCTCATTTTCTGTCAGTTTCTTTCCTCCTCTTATGCCTCTTACGCAAGCCTATTACCTGCCTCTTTATGTCTCCAAATTTAAATTCTCCAAAAAGAAACTTGCTCTCTACTTCAGAAGCTGTAAATTGTGGCTCAAGGGTTATTTCAAGCCATCCAGATCTGTGTTGCTTGAAACTGACACATTATTGGCCCCATAACAGGGTTTTATCCTGACATTTACAAGTTGAAAACTTCTTCCAGAAAAAAAATTTAATTTCTGCTATCCCTTGGAGGAAGGGGGTGGGGAGAATTTCTGGCAACACTAGACATTCTTTTCAAAGTAACAATGACTTGGGGCTGATGAGCTACAGCCCTCTAGACAGAGCTTGTGTGTCCAGGTTGCCACCTCTCCCAGTTGTGTCCCACACTAAGCTGAAATTCTTTTGCCTTTTACCTTTGTCTTTATGTACTGACTTATTTTAGAGGAGAACCTCTAAGCAGCAGAAAGGGAACTACTTGTTACCCTGGTCTCCTTCAGTCTTTTATATTCTCTTCCTGGCCTCTGGGAGCTTTCCAGTTTGCATCTCCTGGTTTATCTCATCTTGGCACACTAGGTACATCGCAACACAGTGGCCAGTCTGTGACTGAACTTCTCTAGAAGAAACCACAGGCCCCTGATCCAGAAAGTGAGGGTGGCTTTAGAGCAGAAAATATAGCTACCTAAATAAAAGAAGCTACAGGTGATGCAATTTCCGTTGCAAGAGAGTAAGGATAGGCAGGTCAATATAGTAACATAGCTAATTTATCATAATGAAAACAAACTTAAGTATGTTTCAATAACAAAAGAAAAATTCCATTGGAGGAAGATTCAACAACTTTTATCAGTAACATGACTTAGAAATCATACAATACTTTTCAGGGTGATAAGTCAGAAGACTGCAGGGTGCAGATACCCAGTAGTAGCCTCAGAAGGGGATCACATGGAAGAGAAAGCTTGGTGGTACAAAGCCCTGAACTCTCACCATATTTTGAGAGCTGGTAAAAACCAAAATGTTTCTCCCTGGCAAGTAGATTTTACATTCTCTCTTCTAATAGTCTAAAGCAGGGGTTGGCACACTACAACCCAGGGCCCAGATCTGGCCTGCTGCCTGTTTTGCAGACAAAGTTTTGTTGGAACACAGCTCTGCCTATTTGTTTATTATTGTCTGTGGCTGCTTTCACACTACAGAGTCAGAGTTGAGTAACTGTGACAGACTGACTGTCTCACAGAGCCTAAAATGTTTACTATGGGACACTTCACAGAGAAAGCTTGCCTATCCCTATTCTGAAGAAAGACATACTAAATAAATATATTACAAATATGTTATATAAATATATTACAAAATGGCCCTTCTAATGCAATTAGGTAGGAGAATGGCCCTTCTCCTACCTAATCTAAATTCTGGCTCAGTTTAATTTAATCCCCTCATTTTGACTTTGGTTGAAATGAAGGACTATAACACAATATCACCAATGACATTTATTCATATTGAACTCTGTTAGCAAACAACCAATTCTAATTCTAATTCTAATTCACATCCACCAATAACATTTGTAATTCACTATAAATAGAATTTCTTTTGGAAATAATTGTCAGTTTTAGCAATGCCTCCTGTGACATTTCCTGCCTTTACTAGTCTCCACTAAGCCTTCTCCATGTTTTTACCAGTGAATGTGTATTATGATATAGACCTTCACCTAGACAGTCAGGTTGTTCAAGCATTGATGAAACAGGTAGTTTCAATTTATGCTAGCAAAGGCTTTAATATATACTGTTAGAAACATAATTATCCTCTCAATGTATAGTTCTCTTTTTTCATTAAATGCAGAAAAAAAAAAAAACACTTAAAATGAAAATGGAAATAAAGTTTTCCTTTATCCCAGCAATAATCTGCTAGAAAGTATATTGGAAAGCTACTCCCTGCATACAAACAACAAAGTATAAAACACTTCATAATTAACTAGAAATGCATAATATAGAATGCATAGCTATAACTACGAAATTCTGTTGAAAGACTTAAAAGTTAAGTCAATAAATGTCGATGTGATGGTTAATTTTATGTGTCAACTTCACTGGGCATTGGGTTGCCCAGATAGTTGGTCAAACATTACTCTGGGTGTTTTTGTGGGCGTGTCTTTTCATGAGATTAACATTTAAATAGACTAAGTAAAGCAAACTGCCCCCCTAACGTGGGTGCCGCTCGTCCAGCCAGTGAAGGGCTGAATAGAAAAGTTGATACTCCCCCGAGTAAGAGAGAATTCTTCCTGACTGATTGACTTGAACTGAAACACTGGCTCTTCCTGAGTCTCGAGCTTGCCAGCCTGCACGCAGGAACTAAATCAGCAGCTCTGCTCGGTCTTCAGCTTGCTGACTCACCCTACAGATCTCGGGACTTGCCCATCTCATAACTGTATATAATCATATATAAGTGTACAGCCTATTGGTACTGTTCCTCTGGAAAACCCTGACGAATACAGAGGAGAAATACTTTGTTCCAGTTATTAGAGCCCAGTCAGGAAAATAATCAACCCAATTAAAAGAGAAAGGTATAAAGCCCCTAATTAGATCACTGAGGTAAAAAGAGAACTCTGTAATTCACAAGGATACCACTCCTAGGGCTGAGGAAACAAAGGAAAGAAGTTGGATTTATTAATACTTTGAAGTTTGTGGAGGTCTCACAGAACTGAAAGACCTTTGAGGAGGGGGCACTGGCAGTTTGGTGCTGAGGTCTCTGAGGGGACATAGTTAGGCTGATTCTGTGAAGGTGGGAAAATCTGCAAAATGAATACAGTTGCTGCTGCCAAAGGGGAGAAGTGTTGCTAGGGAGATGCTCACAGGAACGGAAGTATACCTGGAGCCCACAGGAAGCAGATAAGAAGGAGCTAGTTCCTTGACCCTTCTCTTGCCTTATAGCCTCCCTCCAAGAAGCTGACACAAAGAGGAAATGTGGCTTGTAGAGCCCGAGCTCCAGCATCACAAAGCAGGGTGTAGAAGGGTGGGTTTGGGTTTGAGAGACAATAACATAGTAAATGGTACAACAGATGTCCATTTTCCCCAAGTACCTTTATAGATATAAATGGTTTGGGTGGCAGAATGATGGTAACTTAAATATTTTAGAGTTCAACTGTAATTAAAAAAAAATTGGCAAAGATAATCAACAAACATAATAAAAGTGACTTTATATTATGAACATGAAAATTCATGATAAACAATACTCCAAACAATACTTCACAATATAAATAGTGAAATTAATTAAATAAAACAAACTGTTGAGAAATAGACTCTGTTATATCTTCAAATTTATAATGATTAATCAATACATGGTGTTAGGAAGAAATCTAAGATATCTTTATTTTATATATCACACTTGAAACCAAATTTATTTTCAGTTGAATTAAAATTTCAAGTATGTAAAATAAGGACACTAAAAAATAGAAGAAAATAATGGTTGCCATTTACTTGTTCAGAGTATGGAAATAATATATAAGCATACAAAGAAAGGACAACTTCAAAGGAAGAGTTCGACTGACTACATATAATGTGCAAATTTTGTAAACAAAGTCATTACATGCAAAAATGAAAGGGTGATGGTACATAGGGACAATTTTGCAAATTTGTACAGAAAAAGAGACACAGTTCTTGTCATGCAAAAATTTTACAAACAAATGATAGATACAAACATTTCTCCTTAGAAAAATGAGCAAAGTATCTGAACATGTAATGAGAAAGAAGAAATAACAATGGCAAAAAATATATGAAAAATTAATTCTCTTTAGTAATTAGAGAAATGCAGATAAGATGAAAAATTTATATATATTTTTTGTATGAAATTGCCAAGGCGATAATAAGGACATTCCCACACTCAGCTGGCAGTATTAAACTGGCACAGCCTGCTTAGAATACATGATAACAATATGTGCCTACAACCTTAAATAACTTTCTCATTTCTAGGTATCTAACCAGAGAAAATGAACAGAGGTGTAATCAAAGGCTTGGTAAGGGTATATTCTATTATAGTAATAGAAAATTGTAAATAAACTCAATGTCTAACAATAAGTAAATTGTAGTAGAGCTATGTGATGAAATATGTTGCACTGATATGTTTTAGTGTTCTAAAAATAAACATTTGATAAACTCGGAAACCTTTCAAAACATGCAAAGTAAAAATTAAAAGCAAAATACAAAATAATGTTTTGGGTATGATGTTAGATAATATACAAAGAATTAATAGTTATTGTCTCAGTATGGTGAAATGATTAGTGATTGTTTTACTTCTTAAAATATTTTTTAAAAGTTGCCATTTATAAAATCAGACTGCTAAGGTATAGTTGTTCTTTTCATATAAGAAGGAAATATTTACTCAGAACTTGAACATCATTCTTAGAGCCAATAGGTTTCCTCATTGCCCCCAAAACTAAATTTGGAGAGACTTGAGACTTCTTCTACAATAACAAAATACAAGAATTCAGACTTCTCTAAATTCAGACTTCAACTGCTAGTTCTCTAAAGTTCAGTAGTATACAAGCATTTTTCTGAGCATTTGTCAGATATCAACTATCAAATTCTATTTTCTAGGTTAACTAATAGGTTAAATGCCAGTCATATATTTATTATTTCAAGCTTAATTTTTTGACTTCTTCTCAGAGCTCCAGATTCACACATTTAACTGTCTACCCAGCACCTAACCTTAGAAGTTAAAGTTCACCAAATGACCACGTGTAAAAAAAAGAAATTTTTATTCCCTCTGCCATGTTCTATATCCTCAGCACCCATGCGTCAGCAGCTTCCTTTTCCTCATTTTCTTAAGAACACATCTAATTATTCATGCCAAAATTTTCATATTTTTCTCAATCTCCAGCTCTCTCCCTAATCTACCCAGCTGTAACCTAATCCAATGCTACTATCTGGGTCCAAGGCCCCAGCATTTTTCTTGAACTACTGAAACAGCCTTCTATCTGCTTTTCTTGCTTACACTATGGCTCACCCTCCCAATTGCCCATTTGTTATGAAACAGCTACAGCAGCTATTTAAAAGTGTCAGTTAGATGACATCATTCTCCGGCTTAAAAATCTCTAAAAGTTTGTCTTAATTTGGATTTCCCCAGAAGCAGACCTTGGTAAGGGATGAAGTACAAAGAATTTATTTGACAGCTGATTCCAAGGAATACCAGTCAGACTGAGGACATAAGACAGAAAAAGGGAAGAAGCCATAAACAGTGCGTTCCTAAGCAAACTGCCACTGTGAGCAAGTGAAGATGAATCCTATAGGGAATTCTAGAAGCCAGCATAGAACATGTGCCTCATGTAATCCCACTTGGCTGAGCAAAGAAGTCAGTTCCTGTTAGACATTTGTTGAGGTTGTTCCTACAAGGGATGGTGGTTGGGGACCGTAGGCATTGATTCCCCAGCATTTCTGGCCTGCCACTCATTCATGTGGAACAGCCTCCATGGACCAAGAGGGAGAGACTGAGACAGAGAGAGAGAGAGCACTCAAGCAAAGAGTCATAGACACTGACAACTGGAAGGCAGGTCTGAGGGCCTAGAAAAGTTAAGTTCCATCAAGGATGGAACCCTGAGAGCTAAATGATACTGCACCTTTTGTACCACTCTGATCCATGCATGACTTACTTAATCTCAGGAAAATGGCTTGTATTCTTTACATACATATAGACATACAACAGTACGAGTCCATTCCTGAAATTGATCTCAAGGTGGAGATTAATATCTATCATCTTCCTCTATCACTGCTTCTACATTCCATTTAACGTTGGTCAGCATTTATGTTGAATTAAGTTAGAGTTCTTCAACCTCAGCACTATTAACATTTGGGGACAAATAATTCTTTGTTATGGGAAATGCCCTGGGCATTGTAGGATGTCAGGTATCATCCCTGACCTCAACCCACAGATACCAGTAGTACACCTTCCCCCAAGCTGTGATCATAAAAGTCTCCAGATATTGCCAAATGTCCCCCAGGGGACAAAATTTTCCTTCTCCAAGCTGAGAATCACTGGTCAATAGTCTTTTGGGTCATCGTTACCGTCTACCCTTAGGGGTTTGAACCTCTCATTACTGTACACTTGTCAGGCTGAATCTGGCAGGCTGTAGCTGTTGTAATTGCCTAATCATGGCTATTACTGGGCAAAAATAAAACAAGAGAAGCCCTAATAAGTTCCCTGAGTTCCGAGCATAAACATGTCTGGCTCCATTATACAGGATCATCACTATTTCTTCATGAAAATCAGGCTCAATTCTTCATGGCAGTAAAGCGATTCCATTCTTTATCTGTACTTACCGGTGTGAGGATCGATAAATGACCAGGTGGCCACCATAGCTTTAGGTTTATTGGAACCTTACCTGCATCTCCTGGTGGAAGGCCATATCACGTCATGCCTGGAACCAAGATCTCTAGTCCAAACGAGCCTAAAGTTGTAGAGATGAAAAGTACAAAGTGACAATTAGATAGTCCACTCTTACTTCCACCTCTCTGCTCCCAGACCTAATTATTCTACCTATTGGGACACAACGCCATATAATAGCTGAAAATTCAAAGTATATGCTGCAGCTTGAAAGAAAATGTCCCAACTCCGTAAGATTGGCATTCTAGGTATACCTTTCGGAGGCCATCTGTATTAGTTTTCTATAGCTATGTAACAAATTACCACAAACTTGGTGGCTGAAAATAACTCCCGTTTATTAGCTCACTCCTGTAGGTCAGAAGTTCAGTACAGCTTGGCTGGATTCAGGGTGTCACAAGGCTGAAATCGAAGAGTTGGTTGCGCTTAGTTCTCATCTGGAGGTTCAGGGACAAAAAACCCACTCCCAAGCTCATTCAGGTTATTGGCAGAATCCAGTTCCTGGTGGTTTTAGGACTAAAGTCCCCTGTAAAGTCCTTGCTAGATGTCATCAGGGTGCTACGTTCAGCTCATCAAGGGTGTTTGAATTCCTTGCCAAGTGGCCCCTTCCATCTTCAAGTCAGCAACAGTACACCAAATCATTCTGGTGTTTTGAATCTCTAACTTCCCCTTCTGTCACCAGCCAGAGAAAACTGTGTGCATTTAAGGGCTCATGTGACTAGATCCATCCAGATAATCACACTATCTTAAGATCAACTGATTTGGAATATTAATCACATAAGCAAATCCCTTTACAGAAAAGCTAGATTAGTGTTTGATTGAATAAGTGGGAGAAAATGTGTTGTATACACCAGGGGATGGAACTCTTGGGGACTCATCTTAGAATTCTGCCTATCGCACCATCCCAATGTTCTATCAATCTCTCAGTTTCACCATGATATGGTATAAGGCAGAAGCAGTGGGGTCCATGGTCATATGCCCATTATCACACCTCCTTCAAAAAGAGTGGATTCCTTGGTCCAAGGCTGTATTATGCTGAGTCCCATCTTGATAAATCAAACACTCGGAACCCTTGAATAGTGGTGCTAGCTGAGGCACTGTTGGCATGAAATGTAAACCCATATTCATAATATGTATCCATCTAAATAATGTTGAATTGATGCCCCTCTAAAGATGGAAGAGGTCTGATGTGATCAACTTGTTCCAAGTTACTTGTTAATCTCCTGGAAGAATGGGGTCTCAGAGTTTTTTCTGAGGCTGGTTAGATGTTTGGCAACAACGGTAGCTAGGTCAGCCTTGGACCTATATATATTCCCCATCCTTGCTCCCACAGCCTCTCCAATTTGGGCCCATTGTGCAAACAGTGAAGTGGTTGAGGGCAGAAATTGGTTGATCTCTGTGGGCTGATCACTCTATCCACTGATTTTCAGTATGGTGGATGTTCCTGGTAGTCATTAATGTGACACAAAAAGATCCACACATTTTGTGCTCATTCCTATAGATCTATCCACATGCTCCTTTCCCAGACCTTCCTGCATTGGATCTTCAAGGCCTGCTCCTTCCATGTCCCTGACCAATCAACCAAACTATTTGCCACTGACGAAGAATCTGTGTATATCCTTAATTTCAACCACTTCTCTCTCCCCTCTAAATTGGTGACTAGGAGTCCTGCTCAAAATTCTGTCAGTTGGGAGGATTACCCCCTCATCACTGTCTTTCAGGACCACTGCTACCTATAGCTATAATGTATCAGTAACAAATTTTAAGCTTTTAGCATGCTAACAAGCCAATCCATCTTCTTTTAAAACAGCTTTATTGAGATATAAAGCATGCACCATACAATTCACCCACCCATTTAAAGTATACAATGCAATGACTTTTAGTATATGCACAAAATTGTGCATTCATCATCACAATGTTGCCATTTTAGAACATTTTCATGACCCTCCCTCCAAAAAAGTGCTATCCATCATCCACCAAACCTTCCATCTCCCCCAGCCATGGGCAATCACTAATCTGCTTTCTGTCTCTGTACATTTCATATAAGTGGAATCATATAATATGTGGTCCTTTGTAACTGACTTCTTTCACTTGGCATAATATTTTCAAATTAATCTATATTGTATCATATATCAGTACTACTTTCTTTATATGGTTGAATAATATTCCATTTATGGATATACCACATGTTTTTCTCTATTCATCAGTTGATGACATTTGGATTGTTTCCACTTTTTGGCTTCTATAAATAATGCTGCTATGAACATTCATGTACAAATTTTGTGTGGGTCAATACACCTTTGAACCCAGCCAGGAGTTTTCCTCTTCTATCAGACAGACTTAATAAACACCTTATTAAATTCTGTATGTAATTATACCAAGGGAGAGTCACTGGTGCAGGAATGTCATTGGGCTCCGGGCCATCTGCTCAGTGCTGGTCCCACATGTAGCACTCCTCTTATATGATGGACTGTTGCTGTTCCTGCCAGACATTATAACTTGGTGGGTGATATTCTGTGGTCAGTTACTTTCTCTACCAGGGCCCAATACCATGGCAGGAGATGCTTTTTGAACAATGCAGGTTTCTCTTCTGTATAATGTCTGATCTTGCTCTAGAAGCTAAAGACTCTGCTTTGAAATCTCTTATTGGGGGTTGCCTGAGACTCAACATGTTGCCATTATTTACCACAAATACTTAAAGAACTCTGAAATTTGCCAGACCTTGTGCATCAAGTGGCAAGACTGCTTGCACCACAATCTGAATTTGTCACAAAATTGTCTCTTGCTGTAGATCCTACTAAAAAATGGCAGCCTTTTAAGTAGCCTGATAAATGGATCTAAGAATACTTCTAAGTGTGGCACCAGCAGTTTTTGCTACAGCTTCCACTGTATTCAAAACTAAAAGCTGAACAATATGTGCATGGCATGCAAATCACTTCATGAACTGTCCTTCCGCACTTCCCCGACCTCAGCTCCTATCACTCCCCCTTTTCTTACAAAATTTGATCCACCTTCTGGCCTTCACACATTCTGTGCCTCTGACCTGAATGCCTACACATCTCCTCAGACTGTCTCCTTCTCAAGAGTCAGGTCTCTGTTCAGATACCACCACAGATTCAGAGAGCCCTTCCCGGACTGCCTGTAAAGTAGTTCTTCCCTCCATTCACTTCTCCTTGCTTTGCATTACTTTTCATTCTAATCCCCTCTTTCATTTCTTTATAGAACTTATATTTAAAATTATAACATATTTTTAGTTATTTATTTTTTCCCGTAAGAATGTAAGCTCCACAGAAGCATGGAACTTGCCTGCCTGGACCACTGGTATATGCCTTCCATCTAGCACAGGTGTTGAATGAGGGAATGAAGAAAATAGAGGGATTATCATGGATAGTCATTTTATAGAAAGAAGAAACTGACATTTTTAACTGAATAAATAAATGTATATCAGGGTGTAGGATTAAAAACTTGGATGGGTATTAGAATGAAGAATCTCAGGTGTGAAGACTTTTCTTAATACAAAAGAATAAACTTTCAGCACATTTTAATGGAACACAATAATAGGAGTTGAGACCTATAACCAAATCTTACCTCAGGATTTTATGACAAGTAACTATTTGAGAACATTTTTTTTCTAAATGCTCCATTATGTTTAGCAAAAACTTATTAAGAATGGAACCATTCTTATTTTAAGACATGCAGAGTTAATGACCTTACTTAACCAGATCTGCATTGCCCCCATTATGAAGTAGCTTATAGCTATTACTTAACAGTATCAAAATGTGTGTATTTGGAGATTAATGAGTCTGAAGGAGTAAATCTTAACAGTATTAAAAATTATGAGTTTCTCATTTAGAAGTTTTATTTGAAGATGTATATACCTCAATTTTTTTGTCGGGCTCTACCTGAGTGAGGTGAATGTAAATTTTCAATAGTTTCTTCAAATGTCCCCAGACACTTCACTTAAGTTTATACACAGAAAAATGGATGTATTATCTCTAGGATGAGGAAGAGATGACTGGACAGAAAGTGTGAACAAAACCTAAGAATTTTTGTTTGTTCACAAGCTCAAACAAAGACAAGAGTGTCAATAGATTTATAGTGTCCAGAACTAGGGCATAGATGACACTCTCTATTTTGCACTGCCCAGACTCTCCAAATGAACTGTGTTCCCATTAAGAGATGTATCAGCCAAATGAAGCCCATAGGTAAGACAATGGTCAGGCTAGTGAAGGGTTTGGAAACAATGACAGAGGATAGGAGTGTTTAGAAAAGAGCAAGCAAAAGCTTAGATGGGAGTGTGGTAATGGTCTTTAGTACTTAAATAGAGCTTACATATAAAACTAAGAAAAATTAATAATATTTATAAGGCACTGAATTGTATTCACTCTGTGGAGAATCTTTCTGACAAGCAGAGGTGTTTCAACACTGATCAATTCTTCCCTACCTCCTCTCAGTGAGGTGGGATTTTCAACCTCAGGCAGTTAAAAGAATGAGCAAAACTGTATTTCAGAAGAATACAAGTGTTTACCAATTGATACTATAATGGTAGACATACATCATTATAAATTTGTCCAAACTCAATGAACGTACAACACCAAGAGCGAACCCTAATGTGAACTATGGACTTTGAGTCCAAACATAATGATGTGTCAATGTAGGTTCATCAGTTGTAACAAATGTATCACTCTGATGGGGGAGGTTATGCATGAGTGGGAGCAGGCGAAATCACTGTACCATCCACTCAATTTTGTCATGAACCTAAATCATTCTAAAAACTAAAGTCTATTAACATATTATTAAAAATTCAGTTGGGTCAGAATTAGTGTTCAAGATTAGAATTCATAAAGCCTGAGTCAGAAGGTCTTTGAAACTGGGTGGAGAGAACATGGGAATGAAAACAATCAGGAACATTGATTGGCAGAGGGTAAGGGAGAAGAGGTAGTCCTGGCCCATTTTATTACATTCTGGATGTGGTTGAATGTTTCCAAAGGTGGCTGCAATGATATCCTATCTTGCAACCTTTGGTGATGAGACTCTGTGGCTCCTCTAATCAAGAAATGGAGTCTATTTTTACTGTCCCCCACTCCACTCCTTGATTTAGACTGCTTGGGACTTGTTTCAATAAATAGAATGTGGAAGAAGTGATGATGTGCCTGTTCTGGATCTGAACTCTAAGATGCCCGGCAGCTCTGTCTTCTCTCCTGGAAGGCAGATGCCATGCTACAGGGAGTTACAGATTAGCTTTTTGGGGAGAGAACCATGTAGAGACTAAAGGATGAGACACCACAAGGAAAGAGAGACGATGTGGGGAAGTACCAAATTGCCTTTGTGAATCTTCAGGCCCAGCCTGGCTTCCAGACGAATGCAACCAAGTGAATGACCTCATTGACAATATGCAGTTAGAGCAACAACCCTAATCTGTGGGGTTTTCAAGATGGGATTAGTGATTTTATAACAAATCATCTCTTTGCCTCTGTCTGTCTCTCTGTCTCTGTCTCTTTCTTTCTTTCTGTGTGCATATACTAAGGAAAGACCAAGTAAGAACACAGCTACAAGTCAGCTGTCTGCAAGCCAAGAAGAGAGCTCTTACCAGGAACCGAATTGGCTGACTGGAACCTTGATCTTGGACTTCCCATTTTTTACAGAACAGTGAGAAATAAATTTCTTATGTTTAATCCACCCAGTCTTTGGTATATTTTAAAGCAGCCTGAGCTGACTAAGGCAGGGCAATTGGTCTGGGTGATCTGTTACTTTCTGATTCCAGAATTTACTCAAAGTTGCTTAGGTTTAAGACTTAGGAAAATTGAGAACACTTTTCTAGTTTTCTTGATAGCCAATAAATATTTAAAATATATTTTAAGTAATAATATTACATGATACTAAGTTTGTTTTATCAATATGTAAATGCTTCAGTCCCCTCAAATCCTGAAAAACAGTGTTACACTTGTTCACTCTCTTTCTACCTCCAGTTTGGTAATATTATTCCACTGGTTTGCAATAGAGAACTGTATACTTAGATTCTGAATCCCTGTAAAGAAAATAGATAAGAATGCAAAACTCATATACAGACTCTAATGTAAGTAAAGAATGATAATGTGGTGATAAACTCAACAAGAAATCAGATCTCTGTACAAAGTTGATAAGAAATGAAACATAGATAAAAAGAGAACAGGTAAGATGAAGGGGAAAACCATTTTGAATTTTTTAATATATTTTAATCTATCAGCAATATCATTGAATAAGATAACACAATAACTATACGTCTGCATGTAAAATGGTTCAGATAATTTTGTAAGGATGAAGAAAACCTGGAGGATCTTTTAAAGTCATATTCCTATAAGATATCATCATTTATATAAGAAAGGGAACAATTTCTGTGCATAGAGAAAGCAGTACAAACACTATAGAGAAACTGCCAGTGTTTGCCAGATAAGATCAGATTAGGAAAACCATTGGGTATTCTCTGCCTCTACCTCAGATAAGCAAAGGAGTAAGGGGCCAATGTTACAGAGAAAGGAATATAAATTAGGACTGGGGAGGAAAATAATCTGTAGGTGATGGCCACAGCTAAACAAGCCTTTTCTTCCCTCTATTATGCTGTGGGTGCAAAGTAATAAGGTAAAACATGGTGTAAAAAAAACTAAAATTTCTATTAGTTTTGTGATTCTGAAGAAATTGTGTAGAGAAATATTTTTCATAGTAAATGAAATTCTCCCATTCTATCCTTCTAACTGGTATTTTATGTCCTTTAGTTTCCTTTCCTCTTCCTTTGCAAGACTTCCATCTTTATCATATTTTTACAAAGAATCGAGGAGTTACACAACAAAAACCCAGGAGTGAAGGAAAGTAAAATAATGTATGTTTCTGTAATTTTGTCTCTTCTACATCATATAAATACCTAGATGGAGATGGTTTTACAGCCAATATATAGTAATCAAAGTGGCTTGACTCATAATACTCCCACACTGGAGACAACCCAAATGTCTATCAAAAGGAGAATTGAAATATACATTGAGGTATATTCATACAATGGAATAGGACATAACAATAAAATAGAACAATCTGTTGTATTAGCTAAGTAGAGCCTTTTAGGTGTAGCAAGCAAGCAAACAAATAACACCAGCCAAATACCAGGCACAAGAAAAAATATGGATGAATCTCATAGACATGTGAAGTGGGAAGAAAAAAGCCAGATGCACAAAAAGGTTAATACTGTATGTATGACTTCACTTACAGAAAATTCAAGAACAGGCAAAACTAACTGATGATGATAGAAATCAGAATAGTGGTTACCTCTTGGGGGAAGTGGTATAGACAAGATAGACACAAAGGAATCTCATGGAGTGCTGGAAATGCTTTATATCTTTATCTGGGTGGTGGTTAAAAGGTGTAAACATGCAAATAATTCTTAAACTGCATAATTAAGAGTACTGTACTTTATACACTTTACTATGTATATTATATCTCAATTTAGAAAGAGATAGAGATTGAAAAAAGGTACAGGTTCTGTGGCAAATGTGTTAATTTTGAAGAACCCTGGTGTGAGCACTTCAAAAGAAAGACTGTCATCCCCCAGAGCAGCTGAGCCTGAGAAACAAAAAAGGCTTGTGTAACTGACAATTGGAAGAACTATTCCGCATATATTAAGACATCACAGACAGAGAAAACAAATAATGGTTTCAATTATGAGCCCTCAATAAAAAGCCACAAGGGTGGAAGCTTCAAATTGTAGGCTTTGGCTTGCAATTTACCTACTTCTCACATGGGTAACTCTACATTGCAACTTCCAACAATGGTAGTAGCAGAGATTTATTTGTTCAACAGTGGTGAGTAATTCTTCTAAGAAATTCAGAAGGACAGCTAATAAGAAAATATATGTAAAAAATAATTACCAGGGAAAAGCAGAATACTAATAAGACATAGATAAAAGCAATGAAGATAAAGGCAATAAAGACAGATAATTTGCTATGATTACACTTTAAATTTGATTCAGCTTCTCAGCAGCCAGTGAACAGAGGTAAAGCTAATCAGTTTTTTAATTCTCGTTATCTGGAAAGAAGACAAATATCAATCTCCCAAAGGAAATAAAAATTTGCCTGGAATTAAATTTATGTTTAAACCCATGCTAAGTGATACCCACTGAATCCAACAATATGGTAAAGCAGAAGATCATTTAAAAATGAGAATACCTGGACTACGATCAAGAATTCATCATTCTCCAGTTGGGTAAGTCTAACCTTTCTTTAAAATAATAATGATAATAATATTAACAGATAACACACGGGGGCTTCCCTGGTGGCGCAGTGGTTGAGAATCTGCCTGCCAATGCAGGGGACACGGGTTCGAGCCCTGGTCCGGGAAGATCCCACGTGCTGCGGAGCAATTAGGCCCGTGAGCCACAACTACTGAGCCTATGAGACTGGAGCCTGTGCTCCGCAACAAGAGAGGCCGCGATAGTGAGAGGCCCGTGCACCGCGATGAAGAGTGGCCCCCGCTTGCCGCAACTAGAGAAAGCCCTCGCACAGAAACGAAGACCCAACACAGCCAAAACTAACTAACTAAATAAATAAATAAAAATTTTAAAAAACCCAAAAAAACAAAAAAAACAGATAACACAAATACCCTTGCTATGTGCTGGGTGCTAAATTAATTCTATCCTCACTAAAGCTCTATTAATATGGGCCTTTATACTCATTTTACTGATGATAAAATTAGGGCTCAGAGAGGTTAAATGACTGGTCCCAAATCACAGATGCAATAAAACAAAGATAGTCATTCTTATTCAGTTTTCCTCACCAAGTGATTGTGCAAATTACATGTGATGTTTGGTTAGTTTTTCTGAAAATACTCTATAATTTGAAAATTTTAAATGGACAAATAACTACTTTGTACCTATTTATAAGCAAGGCATTTTACTAGACAAATTGCAGTCCACAAAGATGTAAATGGTACTCTGCGTTGATTTAATAAAAGGTCATGACTCTAAAGACAATGGCCATGACAGTCCCTCATATAAAGATGTCTTCCCTTCACTCCATCCTTTCCTATACTTTTCCAAGAATTTTGCTGATCTTTTCCATACACTCATTATCCTCTCCTTATTCTTCAATTCTCTTTTCCCAGCTCTCTTTCTTTTCTATTTGGTATTAATTGAAATAATGGATGCTATTATAAAATAACAAAGATATAAGTAAGAAGACAAAGTCAATGGAACTTAGTGAAACACATTCAGAACACCTGTGATGACAGTAACCCATAATAATACAAAAATTTTAATTAGATAAAAGTTCTTAAAATGTACTGTAGATTGCCAATAATTTAATCTCATTAGAGGGAATAAAGAGAAAGTGAAGACAGTGATCATACACAACTGTCAAAAATTTTTGTTTCTTTGGTGTAATTGGTGGGGATCTTCAGGTTAAAAGGAAGAATTTTTCAATGAAGTAATATTAAAGCATATTTGTATGATAATGGGAATAATTAACTAGAAGGGAGAAATTGCTCATGCAAAAGAAACGGGGGTTATTTGAGGGATAAAATCCTTGAGCAAGTAAGAGGCGATGGGATCCAGTAGATAAGTAGAGGGGTGGATGTTTAATTAACCATTCCTGAAACCACATATCTCTGGTTTTCCTTAAGGAAATATCAAAAACCTTATCTTAAAACCAGTGTTAGGTGGCAGGACATATTTAAAGTGATGAAAGGGAAAAACCTACAACCAAGATTACACCCAGCAAAGATCTCATTCAGATTCAACAGAGAAATTAAAATCTTTACAGACAAGAAAAAGCTAAGAGAATTCAGCACCACCAAACCAGCTTTACAACAAATGCTAAAGGAACTTCTCTAGGCAGGAAACACAAGAAAAGGAAAAGATCTACAATAACACACTCAAAACAGTTAAGAAAATGGTAATAGGAACATACATATGGATAATTACTTTAAATGTAAATGGCTTAAATGCTCCAAACAAAAGACATAGACTGGCTGAATGGATACAAAAACAAGATCCATATATATGTCTACAGAGACCCACTTCAGACTTAGGGACACATACAGACTGAAAGTGAGGGGATGGAAAAATATATTCCATGCAAATGGAAATCAAAAGAAAGCTGGAGTAGCAATTCTCATATCAGACAAAATAGACTTGAAAATACACTATTACAAGAGACAAAGAAGGACACTACATAATGATCAAGGGATCAATCCAAGAAGAAGATATAACAATTGTAAATACTTCGGCACCCAACACAGGAGCACCTCAATACATAAGGCAAATGCTAACAGCCATAAAAGGGGAACTCGACAGTAACACAATCATAGTAGGGGACTTTAACATCCCACTTTCACCAAAGGACAGATCGTCCAAAATGAAGATAAATAAGGAAACACAAACTTTAAATGATACATTAAACAAGATGGACTTAACTGATATTTATAGGATATTCCATCCAAAAACAACAGAATACACTTTCTTCTCAAGTGCTCATGGAACATTTGCCAGGATAGATTATATCTTGGGTCACAAATCAAGCCTTGGTAAATTTAAGAAAATTGAAATCATATCAAGTATCTTTTCCAACCACAACACTATGAGACTAGAAATCAATTACAGGAAAACACCTGTAAAAAATACAAACACATGGAGGCTAAACAATACGCAACTAAATAACCAAGAGATCACTGAAGAAATCAAAGAGGAAATCAAAAAATACCTAGAAACAAATGACAGTGAGAACACGATGACACAAAACCTATGGGATTCAGCAAAAGCAGTTCTAAGAGGGAAGTTTATACGAATACAATCCTACCTCAAGAAACAAGAAACATCTCAAGTAAACAACCTAACCTTACACCTAAAAAAATTAGAGAAAGAAGAACAAAAAACCCAAAGTTAGCAGAAGGAAAGAAATCAAAAAATCAGATCAGAAATAAATGAAAAAGAAATGAAGGAAACAATAGCAAAGATCAATAAAACTAAAAGCTGGTTCTTTGAGAAGATAAACAAAATTGATAAATCATTAGCCAGACTCATCAAGAAAAAAAGGGAGAAGACTCAAATCAACAGAATTAGAAACGAAAAAGGATAAGTAACAACTGACACTGCAGAAATACAGAGGATCATGAGAGATTACTACAAGCAACGCTATGCCAATAAAATGGACAACCTGGAAGAAATGGACAAATTCTTAGAAAAGCACAACCTTCCGAGACTGAACCAGGAAGAAATAGAAAATATGAATAAACCAATCACAAGCTGTGAAATTGAGACTGTAATTAAAAATTTTCCAACAGGGCTTCCCTGGTGGCGCAGTGGTTTAGAATCTGCCTGCTAATGCAGGGGACACGGGTTCGAGCCCTGGTCTGGGAAGATCACACATGCCGTGGAGCGGCTGGGCCCGTGAGCCACAATTACTGAGCCTGCGCATCTGGAGCCTGTGCTCTGCAACAGGAGAGGCCACGATAGTGAGAGGCCCGCGCACCGCGATGAAGAGTGGCACCCGCTTGCTGCAACTAGAGAAAGCCCTAGCACAGAAACGAAGACCCAACATAGCAATCAATCAATCAATCAATAAAATAATAATAATAATAATAATAATTTCTTTAAAAAAAAAAAATGTCCAACAAACAAAAGCCCAGGACCAGATGGCTTCACGGGTGAATTCTACCAAACATTTAGAGAAGAGCTAACACCTATTCTTCTCAAACTCTTCCAAAATATAGCAGAGGGAGGAACACTCCCAAACTCATTCTACGAGGCCACCATCACCCTGATAACAAAACCAGACAAAGATGTCACAAAAAGAGAAAACTACAGGCCAATATCACTGATAAACATCGAAGCAAAAATCCTCAACATAATACTAGCAAACAGAATTCAACAGCACATTAAAAGGATCATACATCATGATCAAGTCGGGTTTATCCCAGGAATGCAAGGATTTTTCAATATATGCAAATCACTTATGTGATACACCATATTAACAAATCAAAGGATAAAAACTATATGATAATCTCAATAGATGAAGAAAAAGCTTCTGACAAAATTCAACCCCCATTTATGATAAAAACCCTCCAGAAAGTAGGCATAGAGGGAAGTTACCTCAACATAATAAAGGCCATGTATGACAAACCCACAGCCAACATCGTTCTTGATAGTGAAAAACAGAAACCATTTCCACTAAGATCAGGAAGAAGACAAGGTTGCCCACTCTCACCACTATTATTCAACACAGTTTTGGAAGTTTTAGTCACAGCAATCAGAGAAGAAAAAGAAATAAAAGTAATCCAAGTGGGATAGGAGAAGTAAAACTGTCACTGTTTGTAGATGTCATGATACTATACATGGAGAATCCTAAAGATGCCATCAGAAAACTTCTAGAGCTAATCAATGAATTTGGTAAAGTAGCAGGATACAAAATTAATGCACAGAAATCTCTTGCATTCCTATACACTAATGATGAAAAATCTGAAAGAGAAATTTAGGAAATACTCCCATTTACCATTGCAACAAAATGAATAAAATACCTAGGAATAAATCTACCTAAGGAGACAAAAGATCTGAATGCAGAAAACTATAAGACACTGATGAAAGAAATTAAAGATGATACAAACAGATGGAGAGATATACCATGTTCTTGGATTGGAAAAATCAACATTGTGAAAATGACTATAATTCCCAAAGCAATCTACTGATTCAATGCAATCCCTATCAAACTACCAATGGCATTTTTCACAGAACTAGAACAAAAAATTTCAACAATTTGTATGTAAACACAAGAGACCCCGAATATCAAAGCAATCTTGAGAAAGAAAACTAGAGCTGGAGGAATCAGGCTCCCTGACTTCAGACTATACTACAAAGCTACAGTAATCACGACAGTATGGTACTGGCACAAAAACAGAAATATAGATCAATGGAACAGGATAGAAAGCCCAGAGATAAATCCACACACATATGGTCACCTTATCTTTGATAAAGGAGGCAAGAATATATAATGGAGAAAATACAGCCTCTTCAATAAGTGGTGCTGGGAAAACTGGACAGCTACATGTAAAAGAATGAAATTAGAACACTTCCTAACACCATACACAAAAATAATCTCAAAATGGATTAAAGACCTAAATGTAAGACCAGACACTATAAAACTCTTAGAAGAAAACATAGGCAGAACACTCTTTGACATAAATTATAGCAAGATCCTTTTTCTGCCACCTCCAAGAGAAATGGAAATAAAAACAAAAATAAACAAATGGGACCTAATGAAACTTAAAAGCTTTTGCACAGCAAAGGAAACCATAAAGAAGACGAAAAGACAACCCTCAGAATGGGAGGAAATATTTGCAAATGATGCCACTGACAAAGGATTAATCTCCAAAATTTACAAGCAGCTCATGCAGCTCAATATCAAAAAAACAAACAACCCAATCCAAAAATGGGCAGAAGACCTAAATAAACATTTCTCCAAAGAGCATATACAGATTGCCAACAAACACATGAAAGAATGCTCAACATCATTAATCATTAAAGAAATGCAAATCAAAACTACAATGAGGTATCACCTCACACCAGTCAGAATATCCATCCTCAAAAAATCTACATGTATAGCTGGTTCACTTTGTCATACAGCAGAAACTCACACACGAGTGTAAAGCAATTTTACCCCAATAAAGATGTTAAAAAATTTTAAAAAAAATTTTTTTAATCTACATACAATAAATGCCAGAGACGGTGTGGAGAAAAGGGAACCCTCTTGCACTGTTGGTGGGAATGTAAATAGATACAGCCACTGTGGAGAACAGTATGGAGGTTCCTTAAAAAACCAAAAACTAGAATTACCATATGACCCAGCAATATCACTACTGGGCATATTCCCTGAGAAAACTATAATTCAAAAAGAGTCATGTACCCCAATGTTCATTGCAGCCCTATTTACAATAGCCAGGACATGGAAGCAACCTAAGTGTCCATCAACAGATGAATGGATAAAGAAGATGTGGCACATATATAGAATGGAATATTACTCAGCCATAAAAAGAAATGAAATTGAGTTATTTGTAGTTCAGTGTATGGACCTAGAGTCTGTCATACAGAGTGAAGTAAGTCAGAAAGAGAAAAACAAATACCGTATGCTAACACATACATATGGAATCTAAAAAAAAAAAGGTCCTGAAGAACCTAGGGCCAGGAAAGAAATGAAGACGCAGACGTAGAGAATGGACTTGAGGACACGGGGAGGGGGAAGGGTAAGCTGGGACGAAGTGAGAGAGTGGCATGGACATATATACACTGCCAAATGTAAAATAGATAGCTAGTGGGAAGCAGCTGCATAGCACAGGGAGATTAGCTCGGTGCTTTGTGACCCCTTAGAGGGATGGGATAGGGAGGGTGGGAGAGAGATGCAAGAGGGAGGAGATATGGGGATATAATATATCTGTATAGCTGATTCACTTTGTTATACAGCAGAAACTAACACAACATTGTAAAGCAATTATACTCCAATGAAGATGTTAAAAAAAACCCAAAAAACTGTTTTAATAGTGTATTTTGCTGCTTGCTGGCAAAAGCATCCTAACTGGTTCAATGAGTATTGGATGCATGTGCATGGAGTTTGAAAGATTTGATGATAAAAAGACAAGGGAATTGTCTCCTGGTGGCTTCTATGTTATCAGTGAAGCAAGAATAGATGTTACTGACTGTCCTCGAGGAAAATGAGAGGGATTAAGATGTTTGCGAGAGGGGAAATAGGAAAGAATCATCTTGATGAGTAGACCAGCAAATTTACTAGGGAATTAGAGGATTGCTTAGCACTCCTGAGTGCCCACTGAAGATTAGTGACTAGAAATCTAAAGTGCAAAACAGTCAGTATGGTTGTTTTCTCTCCAGGCATGTTCAGATATTCAGGTGCGTGTACAGAGTAAGCAGAGTGATGTGCATAATCAGCTTTGGCATTTTGCCAGGCAAGTTTTGCAAGCACTGCAGAAAGGCAAAGGAGTTGAGGGCTTCTACAAGGGAGTGATTAAAGTGATTAATCATGGAAGCTAACATGGTTAAAGAGAAAATTGAGAATAAGATAAGGCAGATGACAGTGAATAATAGGTTGGGTCAAAAGATTGGATGCTTCAGTGAAGGCAAAAGAATTGCTGGAGAGAAGAAGCTAAAGTGAATTCAAAAGAGCATGGAGGTGGTCAGAAGAGGGTGCTTATATACGACATTTGTGAGAGGCTAAGTACTAAACACATCAATAAAATGGAGGGTAAAATCATGGGAAAATGATAGGCATAAAGTTGCAAAGGGAGTGAGCTAGGTACTAAGATATTTAACAACTAAGAGAAGAACTTTCAAAACTTTGGATGACAGCAAAATGGAGAACTAATAGGAAATCTAGTCTGAAATCAGGCACTCCAAAGGACTGTCTTTAAGAAAAGGGAGCAGAAAAGAGAAATGGGCTGAAATTGGTAATGAGAATTAAGGAGAAAAATTATTCCACCTCCAATTCCTACAGTAATGGAATGTGACAGAAAAACCAGGCACAAACTGATAATGCCATGGGAAAAAGTTAGCTAAATTCTATGAACTTTAGTTTCTTTAACTATAGAATGTGGCTAATATTAACTGTCTAGAGTAGTTTGAGGATAAAATGAGATACCATATAAAACACAAGAAGGTTGTCAGTATTATAGGACAAAAAACATAGTCATATCCCTATAACTCACATTTTAAAGTACCACCCACAATATTAAATATAGCTCTTTTGGCTGTTTGTATTGATTTTTACTTTGTTCCATGTACTCTTAAGTAGACATTGAAGAGCCAGTGATAAAAAAATTCACCTCTGTAGGGTAGCCTTAAAAACCTCAAGTTGAGAGTTCATTTGAAAATGCTTCCAGGTTAATAGTTTAGCCAGGCATCTATCAAAAGCATATGCAAAGAATGCTTTTTCATTAGGAAAAAAGACACCTTTAATTTAAGTTTCAAACTGCATTTTCATAAATAAAGATCCAAAAATTATGGACTCATGGGAAAAAAAATTACAAAATGTACAAGAAGACAAGATCCCATGGTCAAATGGAAATTCTAGACAGCATAATCTCAAGATCGCAAGACTAGATATTAGAATTGTTAGACACAGACTTTAAAATAACTGTACATAATATATGTAAAGCAATGGAATAAAATCTTGGAAATAGCACAGAACAAGAAACTTTGACAGTAGCCAAGTTGATTTATGAAATAACCTATGAGAAAGAATGGGAGGTCTGACGTATAGAGAATTTCCAAGTTACTAACATATTTCTTAAACCGGGGGATAGAACACAAGTCTTCATTGTATCACTATTCTTTATATCTTTCATATTTTTATAAATGTTTGTAAATACATAGTATTTGATAAAACAATTAAAATAATTTTATGATCCTTTGAAGAAATACTGTATAGCCATTCAACAGCTGCCAAATTAATAGTATTTCAATTCCATCATTTATTGCTTATTTTTTAGCTGAAGTATTACTAAAAGAGATACTCCTCATCTATTATTTAGTTAGTCAGTGGTACAAGATATGTGCTTGTTTCTTTCCCCTTATTTAACTATTTTAAAGATAGTTTATCTATAAATTTAAATCAATTGCAATTATTATCCTTATTGAAGTATAAATTATCCCATCTTTGGCCAGTGGGAGCTACTTCAAATTTGCTCCTTTTGACATAACCTTAGTCATTTTAAACATTACCCTAGTAAACTTTGATAGCTTCATAACCAACTGGTATAACGAAGTGTTCTAGGCTTAGCTGGTACATAGGCTGCCCCAGATCTGCCATCAGATATTTTTCCAAGCATAGTATTTTGATGGTAAGAGATATTTCAAGACTACAACCTGCATACTTGGTGCTAAAGATTCTAATTATTCCTGAGTTGGCCACTGTTTCTAGACTTTTTGGTGCTAAAGCTATGAATACATTTATATTTATATGTATGTATATATATGTATATACACACACATACACATACTATTTGTGTATATGTGTACATATATACACACATGTATGTACACACTACATATATACATATAATATGTATCAGGATAAATACTCTTGATTTCATACTTCCATTTCAAATTTAGTACTACAGGATTTTAAAATTAATCATTTGTATTACATCTAAATATGTTTTCTTCCTCACCATGAATTAGAATCCTGGTTTTAAAGAACACAGGGGATTTTAGAAATGAAAAATTCCACAATTACTAATTTTTCCCACACATTACATATACTAAAGTCTTATAATAACAATATTAATATCACCACTTCCACTGATAATTCTCAAAAAATATTTTTGCATATATTATTCTCATACTCCCCGCCCCTCATTTTTGGGATAGGTGTACTATATATAGATGGTCTGAAGATATTATAGTCTCTCCCTTTTAACTCTCATTTAAAATTAATTCTACAAATAACTGTTTATAGTTCATCACTAGTTCTTATGTCAATGTCTCCCTACTCATTTTGATTTTCTGAATGGCTGCCCTCTAATGGATTCCTCAGAAAAGGGAACAATTTTCCCTGAATTTATACATGTCAACAACAGTTAGTCTGTCACCTTTATGTGAGAAAGTAAGTTGTGCTTGCTGTAAAATTTGTGGCTCACATTTTCATATCTTGAGTATCTTACTATATTGCTCAATTTTCTTTTGATATAAATCACTGGTGTGGAAAAGTTTAATGACAATATAAGTTTTTCTTTTCAGTATAAGTTACTTGCTATATTTATTCTATACCCTTGCTTTGATTTTTTTTTCGGAGATTTCTGTTATGCATATATTGGCTTTTCTTTACCTATTAATAGCTCCCACTTCCTAATTTAATCCTTTTTTCCTTTTCCATATCTTTTTTTTTTTTTAAACATCTTTATTGGAGTATAATTGCTTTACAATGGTGTGTTAGTTTCTGCTTTATAACAAAGTGAATCAGCTATATATATATACATATATCCCCATATCTCCTCGCCCTTGCATCTCCCTCCCACCTTCCCTATCCCACCCCTCTTTTCTTTTTGATTTTTAATTTTTCTACTTTTACACTTTCATTTTTATTTCACATACATTATACATTATATTTCATATGCTATATTATACATGTTACATAATTACATATATACTTATATTCCAAATTTTTGTTCATTTGTTCTTGTGTTTAATTTAGTCTAGTTTTAGTTTCTAATAATACTTTCTTTTATATCTAATTTTTTCTTAAATTCTGTCACTCATGTTCCAAGCTTTTCTAAGTCCTATTAAAGTTATTTCTTTTATTTTATAACATTTTTATGTCTTTCAATTCACTTAGAAATAAAATGTGAAATTGTTCATACTTCATTTGAGTATATCTTTCTGATTTGCTTCATTCTCTGTAGATGTCATTCTGATCCATTCTTTTATATTATAAAAATGTATGGGGTTTGACATTATACTTTTCTGTCGCCTATTTTAACATGAAATAATTACATTTTTCTTCTAGTTATTTCTACATCATTTACTCAGAACTTCTTCAGACCAGAGGGAAAAAATTAAACATTTTCTTTAAATAATTAAGAAAGAAATAACTACTCTTCCTTTTCCATTCTAACTAGTCACTAGTTTTTTTGAAAACCAAGGAAGGAGAACAAGAGGATCATCAGATTGAGGGTTTTCCACATAAGTCTTGTCACCTCTGACACATTCCCCTTGTTGGCAGAATCTTTTATCTGCTCTTTATTATCATCACATTAACGCTAATTTTATTCTGCTGCATGTTCCTAGCCAGACATTCCATCCCTACTATTTATGCCATTTCACTGGTTTAAGGATGTCTAAAGAGGCTTTTGACAAAAGCTGACATTTCCACTCCAGCAGGTTGTGTGTTAGGAGGATGGGAGGTAATATAGTGATTAATTACGAAGTCAGCTCAGAGTGCCATAACAAAGTACCATAGATTGAGTGGCTTAAATAACAGAAACTTCTCATAGTTTTGGAGGCTGGGAAGTCCAAAGATCAAGGTGCCAGGAAAGTAGGTTTCATTCTGAGACCTCTTTTTTTGGCTTGTAATTGGTTACCATCTTGCTGTGCTCACAAGACCTCTTCTTTGTATGTACGGGGAGAGAGAAATCTCTTTTTCCTCCTCTTCTTATAAGGCCACCAATTCTATCAGATTATAACTCACCTTTATGACCTCATTTAACTCTGATTACCTCCAGAAAGCCCTATCTCCAAACACTGTCACACTGGGAGTTAGGGCTTTAACGTATGAAATTTATGGGGACACAGTTCAGTCCATAGCATTAGTACAATGAAATAAATTAATTTCTTAAATAAGACAATGAAAATATTCATCTGGATTTGGAACAGGGGAAAGATGAGTTTGAGAAAGGTGAAAGTGTGAGACACTGTTTGGCCTAATAGGCTAACATTGGTCCTGAGGCAGACTAAGTTTACAGAGGCAGCCTGTAATTGTAGACATTGAATTAGGGGAATATAGGATGTCATCAAAATGAGAGTCTCCAATTAGTTGTACTGAATACTGAATCTAATTTGTGTTATGGTTTTGAGCACTGAAATTCAGAGAAGTGACGATCACACACCCAAAAAATAGCAGAAACATTTAAGGCCAAGACCCAGTGCTATTTCTAATGCATTCTTTCTCCCTCTGCTGTCATTACAAACTTCACAGTTTTTCTGAGGGTTTTTCCTAGAGGTATTTTGAATCTTTGGTTTCTGTAATGCTGTAACTAAATGAAACAGGCCTGTATAGGAATATTAACTTGTGAAAAATTGATTGAACACAAATGAAAGAACATTGAAGCTCTTTCTCCTCTGCAGGATGAACACTCTTAAGTTATAAAAATAACTCAGGATGTATTATTCTCAGGGATGTTTCATGAAATTGGCATCCATATCCACTGATGTTTTAAGAATTGTAAACCTGAAAGGTGGTTTTAAGGATTAGATGGACTCATAACACAGCAATTTTATTATAGCTTCTGGTTACTTCTGGATTTCCTTAATAAATTCCATGGTAATATAGTACAGTTACTCCATAAATAGATGCTAATGTTTCAAAAAAGCCTTGAAGAGGGAGACTCTAATAACTATTCATTATTTCTAAGAAAACTTAAAGCTATGCAATCTTTTTTCAATCATAGAAATTGATACCAAAATAATATCCACATAGCAAATGCCATGCCAGAACAGATTCCTTATGTATATCAATATAAAGGCTGACTAGTGGCCAGTTAACTGGCTGGGCATGAGAATTCCATTCAACAAGGATGATAAAATGACTTATGCTCTTGGGCATTTTAATGAGAGTCTTAGAGGGTTGGTAGCAGGTGTTAGAAACAGAAGAGGAAAGACGTAGAAGTCCAAAAATAACTAAAGTCACAATAGGAGAAGACATGATACTATATATATAAGCAGAAACAATGAAAAAAATATATATATAATGTTATATATAAAAGAGAGAAAGAGAACACACGAGAGCAAGAATGAGAACACTAAAGGGAAGAGAAATTAGTTGACAGCGACAGAGGATAGCTGATCACTTTATCAGTCAGCCTCATCAAGATCATGGTATCATAACAAACAACCGAAATTTTCAATGCCTAACAAAAAATTGCTTATTTCTCCTTCACATCATGTACAACATAAGTCATAGGTTAGCTGTAGCTTTGTTCCATTTCTTCATTCTAGGATTCAGGTACACGCCGCTCTCCTGGCCAAGTATAAAGAGAGATAGCATTCATCTCCTCTAAAGAGGGAGAGTTTCTGTTTGGAAATAGCATTTGTCACCTTTTGCTCACATTTCATTGGCCATACTAAATCATACAATCAAGCCTGATATAGGGATATGGGATAGGGAAATATATGTTCTTCATAGGAATAGACAGTAAGTAATTTGGAACAATAGCATGATTGAGGACAGTTACCTTAATGGCAGTGCAATAGAATAGGAAGCAATGGATAGCTACTTGACAATTCTTGGTTCTGAAAGAGGTTTGGCTTGGCGATTGTTGAGACTCCTGGGTGTCTGTCCAGTTCCTTTACATCACTCCCTGTTTCATTAGCACATACGAATGTTTTCAGGGTTTGAGTGTGGAGAAATGAATGGAATTTCCAGCAACTCTAGGAGGCTTTCTGGTCAGGGAGGCTGTGGGGAGGTAAGCAGAGTCTGGAGCCACCTAAAGAAGAGGTTAAGAAGCCCCAAGAAGCTCTGGCTTATGCAGCTGCCCTTTTAATCCTTTCAGGGAAATGAAGCAAGATTGATGTTCTAAATTTAACAAGAACACATACAACTTGATAAAATAAATATTGACTTTTAACAGAAAATATCCACCAAGGTTTCACTTTATTTGTAACTGTGTTTGGCTGTTCTTATGGCATTCAGAATCCTCATTTTTCTCCATATGGACACTTATTAAGTCATCCAATAGATGGGGTAGGCTTATGAGCTGGCATTTTGCATTCTGGAAAATTAAAACCTGTTAGAACTAGTTAATAAATATAGAGTTGGTGTCTGTATGATGTGAAAATAATCTACCAGTACTGCTCAGATGCACATACATGCTTATTCAGAAACATTTGTAATATCCTCTTTAAAACATCAGCAATAATGCACTCAGTGCTATACAGATAGAAATATGGAAAAATCAGTTTATCTATTTTTAAGTAAAATGTAGTAAACTCTAAAGAACTGTTGGTTTAACTATACCGTGGAAAGATACCAAACATAACTTTTTAAAGAGTCCAATTTGAAAATTAATACATCTGTTATAATAACTTAGGTAAAAGAATCTTTCCCCACGCAACAACACTATAATGAATTTTCCCCTTAAAACTGGTTCTTAAAGGAGTCTTTTTGGAAATTTAATTACTCCCTATTCACTAGGAAACAGGAGCTAATTGATTGCAAGTATATCTTTATGAAATCTAACAGGACATTTTTATGTTGTGTTAAAGTCCCAGTTCATTTTTGAAGATTTTGGAATCCAATTTACTACCACTGCATCATCAGTAGTAAACACTGCATCTATCTTAAGAGATAAGTGCACATAAAACATAGAGGATTAAACAGTGAGACACACACACACACATACACACACACACACTCAGGAATAACTCAGAAAATATATAATTCACTTATATGTTCTGTTTTACCTCTAATTATTCTACTCCTTGTTATATTTATCACCAGTAAATTTTGTTCAAAATTTAATTGAAAACTGAAAAGTTTAAGTGATTTTCTATGCATCCAGTGAAAAGTAAAAAGGCAGCAGGAGAAAAAGCACAGGAAACCCTGAATTGTAAGATTAAGAGAAACTATTGGTTAGCATAGATCAAGTTATGTATTGATTTAAATCAAATAGGGAAAACATAGAATAGGGCTTCTAAAATTTCAATGTGCACACAAATATCCTGGGGATGTTTTAAAAATGCAGATACTGGTTCAGTAGTTCTGGGAAGGGGCTGAGATTCTTCATTTCTAACAAGTTTCCAGGTAATTCCAGTGGTGTGGCCCACAAGTAGCTGGGGGCTAGATGATGGTAGAACCTATGTCAGAATTACTCCAGAAAGACACAATAGAGTATAAAAGGCACTGTACACCACATGCTTCCACTGGCTTTAGGCCAAATATCAGTGTATTTCTAATATGCTTACGAGAATACTTCAATAGGCCGACAATAGCCTGAGAGAGGGGTCTCAGTAAGGTCAGACGGCAGGCCTATGCACTCCTTGCATTTGTTGTAATTTTATCTTTACTTCATTTCAAAGGTGTAACTGAATCCCGCAGGAGTTCTACCTCTGATTGTAAGGGGAGGTTTGTAATTCTTTTATAATGTACTACTAGTGACCAAAAAGAATGTAGTTGGCGGGCTCTTCAGGGAAACACATTAAGCCTCTGATCTCTACCCCTGCCGACTGGAGGTGAAGTAGGAAGCAGAGTCATAGGAAACGTCCTAGAGGGATCACATGAGATTAAACATGTTTAGCCAATGTGATTAATTCTTAGGAGAGTTTGATCGTCTCTAACCTGTGTAAAGTGAATGCTATTTTGTCAGTTCAGAGAGCGGTTCAACAAAGGCCTTTGGTCCGATGACAACCTAACACTTTTTAAAAGACCAAGAGCAACACCAAGCCATTTTTTATTTTTAAACTACTTATGGAAACACAGCTTACCTCTTTCCAATAGTGATTTATAGCCTAATGGCAATGCTTCTGGACATTTTTCTCTCTCAGACTGAAGCTGGGTACTAGATGCTTTTACTGTCTAAAAAAAATTTTTTTTTTTTTTTTTTTAAACATCTTTATTGAAGTATAATTGCTTTACAATGGTGTGCTAGCTTCTGCTTTACAACAAAGTGAATCAGTTACACATATACATATGTTGCCATATCTCTTCCCTCTTGCATCTCCCTCCCTCCCACCCTCCCTATCCCACCCCTCTAGGTGGTCACAAAGCACCGAGCTGATCTCCCTGTGCTATGCGGCTGCTTCCCACTAGTTATCTATTTTACATTTGGTAGTGTATATATGTCCATGACACTCTCTCACCCTGTCACATCTCACCCCTCCCCCTCCCCATATCCTCAAGTCCATTCTCTAGTAGGTCTGTGTCTTTATTCCCATCTTGCCACTAGGTTCTTCATGACCTCTTTTTTTTTTTTTTTCCCTTAGATTCCATATATATGTGTTAGCATACTGTATTTGTTTTTCTCTTTCTGACTTACTTCACTCTGTATGACAGACTCTAACTCCATCCACCTCATTACAAACACCTCCATTTCATTTCTTTTTATGGCTGAGTAATATTCCATTGTATATATGTGCCACATCTTCTTTATCCATTCATCCGATGATGGACACCTAGGTTGCTTCCATGTCCTGGCTATTGTAAACAGAGCTGCAATGAATATTTTGGTACATGACTCTTTCTGAATTATGGATTTCTCAGGGTATATGCCCAGTAGTGGGATTGCTGGGTCATATGGTAGTTCTATTTTTAGTTTTTTAAGGAACCTCCATACTGTTCTCCATAGTGGCTGTATCAATTTACATTCCCACCAACAGTGCAAGAGTGTTCCCTTTTCTCCACACCCTCTCCAGCATTTATTGTTTCTAGATTTTTTGATGATGGCCATTCTGACCGGTGTGAGATGATACCTCATTGTAGTTTTGATTTGCATTTCTCTAATGATTAATGATGTTGAGCATTCTTTCATGTGTCTGTTGGCAATCTGTATCTCTTCTTTGGAGAAATGAAGAAAATATTGAGAGGCAACAAGGCCACTTTCACCTTCATGAGATATTATACAAAATTCTATAAATAGACACCTCATTACATTGGAAACAGAATATTTTGGCCAAAAAATGTATTTTATAGCAATGTCTTCTATGCTTATTTGGAAACATGCATTGAATTTCAAACATTTTATACAGCCAAAGATGTTTTCTTTAAATTTCAGTGTACTAAATTCATGATATAATTTCTGTTATGCTTAACTGATCATCTTTATTGTTGTAAAAGATCATTTGCCATGGCAATTGATAAGCCAGGGCTTCAATTAGTTACTCCCTATGAGCAATTTCAGTGTCACTAGATTGCTTGCGGAATATAAACATTGGAGTTCATTACGACAGATATAATGTGTTTTATTAAATAATGCATAGTGCAGATCATAGCACAGACACCTTTTTCTTTTCTTTATTTTTTTTTCACATTTCACATACAATTCACATTGTATTCAGGAGAAAACGTTTCCCACTCTACCCTCTCTTCTCTCCTCTGTTCCGCAGTAACTGGCCTCACATTCTCCCAATCTGTGGCATCCCAGAATCTGCCTGACCATGGGCCACAAGTCGAGTGGAAAATATTGATGCTGTGCACTGTAATGGGTTCTTTCCTGCATGAAACACATCATCTATATAAACTCCCCACCTGCACAGAAATGCCCTCATTACTAAAGTTGCATGTGTGCAAGAAAGGAGTCAAGTGAATTTTGTACTCTCTGATCTACGGAGTGTAAGAGAGGGCTTTCGTCTTCCTTGCACTCTGGTACAATTTTATCTGCCAGTGCATGCCAGTCAAGGGTGGAGGAAAGAGCACATGCTTAGAAGAGAGCACTCCAAACTACATACCCTATTATGGGTATAAAATGGACCACAGATAGTTTATTTTAAGTAAATAATTGTGAATTGACTGCCTGTGGGCATGGTTTTTCACCCTTGACATAGCAGGTGATTTTAAGAAGCTTATGACATTGAGAGTAGCCTTTAACTAACTAGAAGAGAGAAACAGACCCGGTGATAAAAACGTGAAATAATATTTTCTAATAGTGAATATCCACAACTGGCTCTCTTTGAGGAATCAATTGTAACCTTAAATTGGGTGGAATCCAAGAGGAAATTGTATTTTTTGTAGAAGTCATAAAGAAAACTTCCAAAGATTGGTTTTTATGAATGGGACAAAAAAGATGTCTAACTGGATTTGTTTTTCTGAATATATTTCTTGTTTTGTGTCCAGGAGTTCATCAGGTAGTTCCTGTGATCATTGGCAGGTGTGTAGCAAGTCCAAGGTCAGGTAATTTGGCTCATTGTTTCCTCCACTGAGAATAATCCCTTCAGCTTTGATGGCGGTAAACAGGGAGTGCATTTCCTACTACCTTTGTAAGGAAGGTTTCTACAAAATTAGCTACTGTGTTATAATCTCCCCCAAGTTGACCCAATTTTCAGCCAATTTTCCAACCAAACAGTTTAAATAATGGAGGATTATTTTGTCTATAAATTATAATATTATAAATAGACTGTCAATCAATTGCAAGATATTAGTTGTGCGACTCTTTTAAAAAGAGAAATGAATGCAAACTGACACAGAGAGGAAAGTTTCAAACAAACAAATTTAGGCCACTCACCACCACCCTCAGATAAAAGTCAAACTTGCTAGGCTTGTTTAACCTTTTCTTACCTTCTTTTTCATTTGTGTCACCTGTGTTTTGAAACTATGGTAAGGAACAAAATGGAACGAACTGTGCTAAAGCATTATTTTATCTATAAGTGAAAGATTTCTTTACCAGAAATAGAAATAACACATCTTTTTACTATGCTTGTCATTGCTTAAATCTGTCTTATTTCTGATTCAAAAAATTTCTGATATATTGCTTTTATGTGAAGTTTTCCTAATATACTTAACATAATATGTTCTGAGAACCTAAGCTAACATTCATTGGTTTAAAAAATTTTAGGCATAGATTTGTTTAGCTGCACGTTGCTATATTAAATTAATTTTTATGGTGCTAGAGATCTTTCTGAATAACTGATGATAAACTAATTCTAAAAGAGAAAAAATTGAAAGGAGAGAAATTTTAAAGAAAATTCCATTGAAATTCTCTGAATTAAAAAATAATAAAGGTAGGACACTAAATTATCACCTAATATTTTAATGTTAAGATTTTTAAGAAACAGTTTTTTTGAATTTTAGGTGAGATTTAATTTAAAAGTTTATTAACTTAGATCTTAAGAAAGAGAAATAAAAGTCCTTTTTGATGGGTAATTTTAAATTCCAAGATTGAAGCTTCCCATCTTTGTTTCCTGTCTTCAAGATTGAACTCAACACTTTGATACTGACTGCTAAAACAGACATTTCATAGTAAAAAGGACATTTCTTTCACCTTCTGAAAATTCAAAGTAATCTGCTAAGAGGTATCACAATAAGTATAGCATTAATAGGATCAACTTCCTTAGAAGAGAAAATCTATGTACACTGTGGGAAATTACATCCTGAAACTGCCAAATTTCTAGAGTATTCACTCATCTGTTTAACTAGTGTTTCTATCTTGCTTGCATTTTAGGTTTTATGGAGATGCATGAAATACTGTTGGGATAAAATATAAGTAAATGCTCTCTTTCATTTTACTTGCCAGGTTAGATTATTAGTCCTTATATCCAAAGATGTGAAATTTCCTTTGATACATAACATGTCAAACAGGAAGGCAATTTTCTTGTGTGGAAAAGAACAAAGAAAACTAACAACGCCATTGTCCAACCTTGGAAGTGTATTTTCAAAATAGGTTTCAGTTTTACAGTTTTGACTCCAGAAGTGAGAAAGCAGAGTGAACAAGCAGTAGGAAGTAGTATAGCTTATCTTTGTCATTTGAGGAACTATCAGTTGAGAAACATTCTACTATACAATTAAAGGGTTAGGAAGCAGAGTTATATATTATAGAATATTGTGCTCATTTTCTGAAGAATGTCCTGGGTTTTGATTGCAGAGAGAAAATGAAAGAATAATTTTATCTCAAAGAAGAATATTAAAAATGCACAGGAAAATTGTATAAAACTTGTATAAAAAAATCTGTAAAATATTACCTCAGAACACCAAGTCACATCAATGAAGAAATCTACTATGTTTCTGCCAGGAAGCACGTATATTGTAAATATGCCAATTCTTCCCAACTTGAATATACAACTTTCCTGGAGAACTCTTTGACAATACAAATCAAATTCCTTAAGAACATGCTTATCCGCTTTTAGAAATTTATCTTAAAGATAGAGTGTGATTCAAATAAGCATTTCTATGATACAGGAAAATCACTTTCACGACCAATAGTAGCAGACTGATTATATAAACTTGGGCATACAAAACTTCAACATGTAGCCTTCAAAAATCATGCTGGGAAAAATAAAGCTTTGTAAAACTTTCAGCATGAACTTTACATGATAACAGTAAGTTACAGTACACTATAAAGCATAATCCCAATATAAATAATCTAAACACTCAATAAAATAATTACATACAGACATATATATAGAAAAAGACTGAAAAGATATGGGCCAACATTTTATGGTGGTTACCAACAGGTAGTAGAATGATGAACAATTCCTATTTAATAAAAAATTATTTCCCATGGCTTCCAAATATTTTTTCATTGGTTTAGTTTATAAATAATGAAATATTTCATACACAGAAATGTACAGAAAACAATACAAATGGCACACACTCAAATTTAGCATATGTCAATTTTTTGAGTTATAGAATTAGAAATAATAAACTGTATATAGGAGGCAGTAATAAGGAGATATGATGAAATAGAGCAGAGAGATGACGTACACATGGCAGATATAAGCCTTAGTCCTGGCCAACTAGAAGGAGGGGTGGAAATCCAGGTTGTGAGTAAAATGCACCCTCAAAGCAGTAAGGAGCCATTGAAGGTGAGTGATGAAAGAAGGGAAGTGGAGAAAGTGAGGGTTGTAGAAGATTTTTCTGGTATATATACTCAACTAGGAAAAGAAACAGAAACCTTTGCTCCAGGGATTATTTTTTCTTTTGTCTTGTTAACCTCAAGACTAGGTCATCTCCCCTTGGTTTCAAGATACATTTGTAGCTATCTCTCTTCTAGAACTTGTCCTTCCTGGGCTTTCCTGCCAGATCCTCTCTTCCATGTTTATGCTATTTTCCAAAGTTTTATTCTTCCACATTGATATTCTTGCTGTGTATTTTCTGCATCAAATATGTAATATATTCAAAGATGTTTCTATCAATGTGAAGTCATCTCACTCTTAAACCCCAGTCTCAAATAGCCACGACGCCTTTGGATGAAATCACTTCCACCTTTACACCACAGCCAAATACATCCATCATTTTTCACCACACACTGTATTCCCTTTCCTGGCTTGCCTATTTCCAGTACATCTGCAACCATTTCTCAAGTCTCAGTCTGGGGGAGGACCTTCTTCCAAACTCACTCATATGACTGTTGACAAGCCTCAAAATATCTACTGACACGCTCACACACATGGTTGTTGGCAGGTGTATTAGTTTGTTAGGTATAAAACACTGGGTAGCTTAAACAAAAGATTTTACTTTCTTACAGTTCTGGAGGCTAAAAGTCTGAGAATAGGGTGTTGGCAGGGTTGGTTCCTTCTGAGGGAAGGCTCTGTTCCAGGCCTCTCCCCTTGGTTTATAGGTGGCTATCTTATACTTTTGTCTTCACATCCTTTTCCCTCCGTAGCTGTGTTCAAATTTCCTCTTTTTATAAGGACTTGGTTCACATTGTATCCGAGCCCATGCTAATGACCTCACTTAATTACCTCTGAGAAACCCTGCCTCCAAATACTTTCACATTCTGAGGTTTTGCGAGTTACAGCGCTAAAACATATGAATTTGGTGAGGGGACACGATTCAGCCCATAACAGCAGGACTCAAGTCCTCACTGGCTGCTGCCCACAGATATCAGATCCTTGTCCTCAGGGCCTGTCCATGGGCAACTTGCAACTAGGCAGTTGGCTTTCCTCGTAGCGAGCAAACTAAAAATTGAGAGAGAATAAGTAAAACAGAAGCCAGAGTCTTTCTGCAACTGGATCTTGGAAATGTGACACCCTAACACTTTTGCCATATTCTATTCTTAAGAAGCAGTGTCTAACCCCAATTGTTTGTAATTCTCTGTAGAATTTGGAGCAATTGTCACCTCTTGTCTCAACTTTGACTCCTATTGACTAATTCTGCGACAACAGAAAATGTCACATCTGATATCCTGTTCCATTTAGTTTTAAGTTTTTTGGCTTTTTTTTTTTTAATTGAAGATGGTTTTTCGAGGGAAAAATATGCCCCATTTTTATTCTTTCTGAGATCTGTGACAATCAAGAATACCTACTTCATATGTTGGCTAAACGAAAGCCTCCTTTTCAAATGGCAGTTTTCCTCGTCACCAAGAGATATCTGCGCTCTGGGTGGTAACTACCTACTTATTCTTGTCTGGCAAGCACGCCAAAGCTTCATCATCCAGTGCATGTTGTACATCTCAACTAGAAAGAAAACTAATCAATTCTCTACAGAAGTGTGCACTCTAATTCTGTGACACCGAGAAGTCTGTAAGTGCATTTTCTTGTAACAATATGAGATGGCAGGGTGAGAATCAGGAAAATGAGGTAATAGAAAGTCATGCCACACTCCTGAACCTGCCCTGTGACAAAGCTAATGTGACAACTTTATAGTTTCTGGCACTACAATTGCTTTCAACCCAATATGCTGCCCTCCAAAATGGAAAAGTGTAATATTAAGGCTATTGGATGATTCTAATGTTTTATGCAACAAGACTTGTTGAAAGCAAACGAACAAAAATCCTCAGTCCCTTTGCACATGATGTTTTCTCTGCCAAGAATGCTCACACGACTGCCACTTCAGTGAGCTAACATCTAATTATCTCTCAGGTCCTATGACTGTGCTTTGGAAACATGCATCTGACCGTTTTGTATATTCACCAACAAATATGTTTTATCATACTGAATTATAGTCTTACGTTCAGTTACCTATCTTCCCCATTAAACTATGAACTTCTGGGAGGCAGCAATCATGTCTCTCAGTGATCACTGTATCCCTGGCACCTAGTTCACTGCTTGGCACATGATAGGACCTCAAACTACTGCAACAAATGAGTAGACAGTATATTTTTGCTCTCAAACTTGGGTGAAATGTAGTCTATATTTTTGGCATATCATTAAAAAAGAAAACATCTCCTGAAGAAACATTAATTGTGTGTCCTGTAGTCCTCCCACCCAGAACTATTTCTCTTATTTCTCTAACTTACAAGGCTTTATCTAGTGGTTGGTGTTAGGGCTTGACTCTGTAAGCATCAAGAAGATATTGTAAGTAGAGAGAGCAAGAGATTCTTTTATATAAGAGTCTGTTAGTAAAAGCAAAGATTTATACTAAATCCTAAGGCCAGAAATACGATGAAAATTGGGAACACAGGACAAAAAGTTTGAAGTTGGGTAAGATTTGTAGCAATAAGAGGTTAGGTATAAGCAAGCACTGCCCGGTGTGATTACAGTTTATAGCATTGAGGGATCAGCTGTAGCCCACACTGATAATTTAAATGACTTTCGTTGTTTGAGAAGTAGGTTAAAGTGACGTTTAAGAGGAATTAGATTAAGGTCAAATGTGCAGGAAGATAGCTTCAAATGTATAAATGTTAAAAGTCTGTCCAAAAGAAGATGATGCTAGTAAAGAAGATATGATTTAAGATATGAGCTGTATGGAAACATTATATAATGGATCACTGGCATGGAAGAGAAAAAATGCCAGCTACTTTGTAAGACTATTATGGTATTCAGACTGAGATAGAAGGGCAGTTCACCAAAGCTATCATTGACTCTGAGGGTGTTTTGCTGAATCATGCATGGTGTCAGAAGAACAGAGAATTTTCTTGAAAAATGAATACATTACATTCACCACACATGTTAAACTAGATGGAAATGAAGCTGAACAGTGAACAAAATGTAAACAGTTCTTGATTTATTTGGTGATTACAGGGGCTGACAAAAAGAAAGAAAAGCTGAAAATCCTGTTATGCTACGTATGGATATTATATTTACATCTAAGAAAAATCGAAACCATTTTAGCTACTGTAATCCAGATGTTTTACGAAAACTGCAGTCTCTAGTAAAACCATCACTCATGAGAAATTACACCTTTTCTTTTTATTGTGAGCCTGGAGATATACAGATTAGCTTTGCCTTCCAGATTATCTTACAATATAAAAATTGAACATAGCAATGCATTTGGGACTTACATTGAGATCATAAGAATATACTGCTCATAAGAATATACTGAAGTAATAAATGTACTATTTAAAAAATCTTTCTTGTATATCATGGGAGATGAGGTTAAAAGATGCTTTATATGAATTGTATTTTATATTCCATTTTACTGAAGTTTTAAAATCCAATTACTAATAATATGGTATGTGCACTTGAAGAATTAAACCACAGCAGTGAATTTTTAAAAAGAGACACCTGAGAATCAGAATTGTCTTTGTAGTAACTGTATCAAACCCATAACTTAAAAATTGTGTGCCATTGGCTCAGTTTTTAATAGAAAGACAATACACTCCTAACACTTTAGCTACTAATTAGCATCTCTTCACAGGCTCAGGTCGAATTTTCAATGAAAAACATAAATGAACTTGCATTCTTCCCCTCTATGCATAGAATTCTTTACAGTGAAAACAAGGGGAAAAAAATGTCACTGCTCTATATATGTGCCCATCTCTGAAGTCAATTCATTTAATGAGTACTTACTACGTACTAGGCTGGGTTAAGAACTCATAAACATTAGTTGGCCTTTGTAAAACCCTAGTAATAGTCATTCCAAACTTTAGCTGAGGAAACCAGATTCTGAGAGATTAATTAATGGGTCCAAGACCACACAGCTAATCAATTTTAGAGCTGAGATTTGAATCTGGATCTGCCTTGAATACTTGCTATCCTATTACTATTCTATTTTCCGTCCTTGCTTTACTATATGGATTAACTTCTAGCTTTCAAAGAAGAGTTCAGAAAAAAAATAAAGAAAAATCAATTAAAAGTTTAGAAATAGAGTTTGTAATAGAGATTGAGAAGAGTTGGAATAATTTAGCAAAGCGAATAGGACTAAAAAGTCTTTTAATATGATAATTTTTGTGCTAAGTTTCTTCTACTACTAGTTTTCAAATACTTGGAAATAGAATTTGGTAGGTTAAATAAAAGACTATTTTAGTAAACATTTCTACTGTTTCCAATATCCTGTTCTCTTCCCATTATGGAAGGAAAACTGCACTCCCACGCTTTTTAGAGTTAGGCTTGCCATGTGACTGTGTTAGCCAATGAAATGTGAGTGGGAGAGGAATGTGTCGGTTATGTCTATGGACACAGGGAATTATCTTGGCTCAGTTCTGCAGCCGACTTTTTCCTGCCATCACTGTCAAGAGAGTTCATTTGACAAGCTTTATTGTATTAAGCCAGTGACATTTTTGCATTTTGTTATTGTACTTTAGCAAAACCTTACCCTATTCTGACCTGTATGGACCCTGCTTGTTACTCCTAAACTGACTATGCCATTCTTATATGACCCCATTTCAGGGAGAATAGGAATTCCCTCTAAAACACACATATCTTTTCAACATATAAATCATATCTGAAATTCTACCAAAACAGACAATATGAGTTATCAATCATTTTTGTCTTTAAAATGCAAATACTTTTGGAAGAATGATACATAAAAATTTATCAATTACCAACATTTTAGTGTACATTAAATAGTTCTAGCTAACAGTAATTCCATGTAAATATTAGGCATGCATGTGGTGTGTCTGGGCAATTCCTGGTCAGAATGAGGACAGGAAGAATGTACAAAATGGTTTATATTAAAAGAATCTAGAAAAAATGATAAAAAAGAGGAGTGTTGAAAACCATAAAAAGTTAATTTCAGTGCAGGGCCCCAAATGAGATTGTACTAAAGATTCTATTGTTTAAAAACTTATACTTCAAACTGCATGAGAGACATGAAGTAGAAATTGGTTATTTTTTCATTTTAAAAATGACATTTACCTGGTTTTATTTAATACAGAAAAGTTTTAAATGAATATGAATGTGCATTAATGTCCCAGCTCAGACAACCGCTTTTGACAGGAAAAAGGGATACATACACATACACAGAATGCTCAAATAGTTAATAAAAACACAAAATTAGAGTCTGATCCCCTTCATCCCAGCCCTCTGTCTTTTTCACCAAAGTTAACTGCTATTACCAATTCTCATATATCTTTCTGAAAAATTATTGTCATATAACAACATCTAACTCCATGTCTATCTTCATTTGGATTTTTATTTATTCAATCCTAGATATATATATATATTCTTTGTACTTATAGAAAAGGCATCACATCATACAAATAAAATACCTTGATTATTTTTCTCATAATAATAACTATGGAAAGTTTTTCATAGCAGAACATATCTCACCTTTATAAAGTCACCAAGCATTTAATTCAACCAGTCAGTGCTCTACTGGAGGACACTGGAGTTTTTAGTTTTGCAATATACAAAATATTATATAATAATAGATATCCTTTTTCATATACCTTGTCATTAATTTGAAAATACATCTTTGAGGTAAATTCCTAGACCTGGAGTTGCTGAATTTAGGAATTTCTGAATTTTTCATAAGTTGGATAGATATTGTCAAAAAATGTTGCATCAATTTACTCTTCCACCAAAGAATATGTGTATGTCTATTTGTCCATCCCTTACTTAACCTGAACTAGGTCTTGCCAACTTTCAGTTTTAATGAGGTATATATAATTGACAAAGAAAATTGTAAGTTATTTTAAGTGAATAATTTCACTGATGTTAAAATTTTGCAATTCTGGTATGTAAAAGTTAATATCTTTCACTGATTTGCTGTCCTTGAATTATGAATGAGATTGAGTATTTCTTCATGCTTTCATTTTAAATTTTTATCAACAATTTGTTAATAATCTGTAGTCATTTATTTAAAGTAATTAATGTAAGTGGAGAAGGTTTATTTAGCTTATCAAAAAATAAGTGATCTTGTATCTAAATCCATTTTGTTCTGTGTTATATTTTTACATTTATCTTGTTGATTTATGAGAAGACAGGAGGGAGAAGAAAGAAATGTAGAAACTGAATGAGCAGGAAGTAAGATAAAGATGATACATACAAATGCAATAGAAAGAAAAACAAATAAGGAAGAGAAGAAAGCAGTGATAAGGGAGGAAATAGAAAACCATGACGATAATACTTTATTGCTGCATTTGTCCACAGCCTAATAGAGTTGGAAACAAAAATAGGAAATTTAGTACAAAGGAGAACACTTCTGACTTCTTTATGTATTGTGAACTCAAAATGTCTGCCAAAAAAAAAAAGAAATAGCTATCATCTTCTCTTTGGTTAGACTAGGGCTAGCAGTGAATCTAATATATTACCTCTATGCTTCTGAAAATTATATAAAAACTTTGTTTTTTTCTTCTGATATTAAGATTGTTCTTAGAACAGTCTCTCAGTTTTGGTTTTAGACATAATTTGAAGTAATGGTTCTATATTATACATACACCAAGGAATTTTGCTTGTCACTGTATAAACAAATGATGATGTAGTCTTAGTTCGCTAACTCAGAGAAGAAAATATAACTTTATTTTCTGGTAACACTTAAATTTTAGTATGATTTCTCACTCCACCTCTCACTGGATTGAGGATTCTCCATCAAGACATTTTAGAATTATTACCCTTGACCATTTATTCATCTTTAATTCCTGGGATTTCAGGTTAAGAGGTGGGCTGGGTGCCACAAAACTTGGGTGGGCACACCTGGTTTATCTTAGTATCTGTGCTCACTGGCAACCAATGGAACTCACAAAGTATAAGCTGAGTGGTCCCTATTTTTGGCCTTAAGCCATCTTGGAATCTATTCCTTTTCTGTCCTACACTTCTGTTCCTCTCAAGTGTAACAAAAGAGGGCAGAAATGGCTGTACTACTCACTTGCTACTCTGAAGTGCACAAGAATAGACCACCGATCCTGGGCAATGCCAGGGTATGGAGTAATTCTGAGAGGCTGTCTCAAGCCCCTTTGGCTTAGAAGTATCATGTAGTAATTTTCTGGGCTCACACCTTAGTATATAAGCTTGGTAAATAAATTGAATCACTAAGTTTAGAATTTAAGCTCTTTTCTCCACTCTCACTAGCCCTCAATCTGCTTCCCCTTACAGTCAAGAATAGGGTAGGAATAAGAAGTAGAGCTTGTGGCAGGGAAACTTTGCCAAGATTCTTTATGATATCTGTAATCTACTGCTCATAGCTTGAATGCTTCTTATTTGTCTGTAGCCTAGGTTATGAAATTCAAAACCCAAGAATGGACTTCTATTCTTGTTTCCTCTTTCTTTTACAGTGCTTATCCCTTCCCTGAAGCCTGGTGCAGAATGCTTACCTGATTGCATGTGAAAATAGTCATGAATAAAAATAAAGTATTATGAAGGAGTATGAATAAAATACTCAAGTAATTTTCAAAATTTTAAATTTTCTAAATTACTGTTGCCATTAGGGGTTTTGTAACCATGCCCTTAATCAGATAACTAGTTGCTTAACTAGTATCTCAATCTCATCTTTTATTACCCTCAAAATTTTTAGAGGATTGCATTAGATTGCTCTAGAAAATCTACCATTCTTGAAATGTACAGCATCTAAGTCCTCTCCACTCCCTTCCTTGTGCCACCACCTCTCACGGGAACAGGTAACACTCAGAAACACTGAAAAGTATTTGGTGCACTGAAAGAAAGATAATAGGGGTGACTTCTTATTCTTTCCTTTAATTTTGGTGTATTTCCTCCCTAAGTGTTTATAATTCCTTACAGTGTTTTATTTCAATTTGAAACAATCTTGATTGTCAACAAACCTTATAAAGAAGCTACTAACTTTCAGAGGTACTTATTATAAACATTTTTCCACCAGCTTTGCAGTTATTACAAAATGCCAATCAGCCTCTTCAAAAAAAAACAAAAACAAAAACAAAACAGAAACAAAGGAAAAAGCAGAAGAAGAAGAAACAAAAACTTCCACAAGTAAATTTAGCTCACAAGACTGAGCCTTAAAAGAAGACAGGAAATGAAGAAACCACTTTTCACCATGGGTGAATACCCATTTTCACTGAGAAAAAAACTTGATTCAGACATGTTGACAGGCTAAAAGCAGCCTTGGCCAGGGCAGAGGAGAAACTTAGTGCCTTAGTAATCAAAGTGGAGAACTTCTAAAATAAGGAGTCTAGTAAATGTTTCATCTAGGGAAAGCACAAAGCCTGGTGGCACTAAGGTTGAAGCAATTACTGAAATGTCAAGGCTGCACAGCAAAGGGAAGCTACAAAGATTCTTATGGAGGGTGACAGGCTTTTTTTGTTTTTTTTTAAACATTCACTTTTCAACTGTTTTCAGTAAATATGTGCTTTAGAGGTAGTTAGTTCAGAAATCTTTGGGATAGAGAGCATCAGGAATGAAAGGCGTAAGCAACTGAGAAACTGAAGAAGCATCTTTTAGATGTTAATGCTTTGCTGGAATTGACATTTTAGAGCTACAGAAAGTCATTTAATAGCTGCAGTGAAGCACTGAGGATGTTTTGCCCTTGGAGAAAACTAGCAGAGTGCCATGGGGAGGATAAAGCGGGGGTGTGGGGTGGACCTAAAGTGTTGGTGTTCTTTGGCCTTATGGCACATATTTCATGGGAAATTTTTGGAGCTTTAAAAAATTGACTTAGAGTAGGATCACCAGTCTTGTACAGATGTTTACAAAAAATGCATACAACCAGCGGTGACAAGTAAAACACAAACAACCCTCCATCTTTTTGCACTTTGATTTTTAAAAATATCTGGATACAAACTTTAAAAGTATTTTATTCTCAACCACTTTCTTAGATGAAAGCACACTTCAAAGGAAATAGCAGATTTCATAATTTGTGTTTTGCTTCTTTCCATAATATTCACACCTATGTAAAAGTTCTGTATTAAATACAAAAGTGCTTGAACAGGCAGGATAGATTTTCCTTATTTCAATACTAGCATCTGTAATAAAATTTTTCTTCTCTTGTTTCCTATTCAGTCACCTGTATTTTCGGTTAGGAGGTCATCACCTCATTTGAAGGATGATTTCATAATTTATTATGAACAAATTTTCCAATGAATAATATTAGGGTTTTACTAAAGGTACAAGCAAACAGTGGAATAAAAAAGAAAAAATTTCAAGAAATCTTAGAGATGTATATTTAGTATGGACAATTTCTGGCAATTGTACAGGACTTAGTTATTCAGTATTATTCAGAGCACTACATGGTGTCTGAGGAAGGCTCTAGAAAGATGATAAGATTCTTGGTCTTAGATAAATGTACAACTTTTGAATATTTTTAAGACAGCATAAAATTAAATATAAGTAGTGTGATACGAGCTGAGTACATGATGAAGAAAAAAGATGTTAGATGTAGTGTTCTTTTTTTTTTAATGTTTTTATTGGAGTATAATTGCTTTACAATGGTGTGTTAGTTTCTGCTTTATAACAAAGTGAATCAGTTATACATATACATATATCCCCATATCTCTTCCCTCTTGTGTCTCCCTCTCTCCCACCCTCCCTATCCCACCCTTCTAGGTGGTCACAAAGCACCGAGCTGATCTCCCTGTGCTATGCCGCTGCTTCCCACTAGCTATCTATTTTACATTTGGTAGTGTATATATGTCCATATATACACTACCACTCTCTCACTTTGTCCCAGCTTACCCTTCCCCCTCCCCGTGTCCTCAAGTCCATTCTCTAGTAGGTCTGCGTCTTTATTCCCGTCTTGCCCCTAGGTTCTTCATGACCATTTTTTTTTTTTAGATTCCATATATATATGCGTTAGCATACGGTATTTGTTTTTTCTCTTTCTGACTTACTTCACTCTGTATGACAGACTCTAGGTCCATCCACCTTAGTGTTCTTAATCTTGGAAATAATATGTTTTGGTCCAGGGTAGGTTCATGTCTGGGGAAAGAATGAAGAAAGTTTACAGGGAAGAGGTGAGGTATTGTTAGTAATTGAATAGTTTGTATGATAATATGAGTGTTTTTCATTTAATACCTGCGAATTTTACCTTCAATAGAAATCTAAAAAGTGAGTAGACTATATCAACATATTAATGAGGCAGTGTGGAGCTACTATGCACCCTCCTTATGGGTTTTAACAATACATTGAAAAACTAAATTTCAAATTTGCAATAGTAAATAAATCAATACTTATTCAATTATGTTACGTTCTGTGTCAATATTCGACTTTATTTTGTTTCTGTCAATGTATTGTATCCAAATTAATGTCCTAATAAGTTTTAAAAAGGTGAAAGCATCGTGACCTATTTTTAAAACTCTGCATGACATTATTTTAGTAATACATTCGGTGTCCTAATGAGAAGAGAAACTTTCCTCCTCTGTCTCTACCTCTCCCCATCCTCTTGTATTTACTTCTTTTAAAATATCGCATTATTTCTTATTTGACCCATCAAGCCAATTACTTTTCTGTAAAAATTCTTTGGATTAATTAATTCCATTTCTGTAAAAAATGACTCACGATTCAGATGTTTTCTACTTTCAGAAAATATGCTTGCGCATTTGCAGAATTTGATCAGAAGTAAGTACCGGAAATTATTTTTGTTCTTCAGTAAGTTTTAACATGGGTAAGTTTACAAAAAGAGGAATTTTTCTGTCAAAGGGATCAGGGAAAAGTGAACATTTGGATTTTATACCTTTATAAATAGTTTGCTGAATCAAGTAAACTCTGCATTACCTGAAAAGCACTTACAGCTTCCTTTATGTAAGATATAATCAAATGTGTAACTTATCTTCTATTTTTCCTGATAACTGCAGTGACATCATCTATTAAATAACATTTTTTGGTTATAAAATTAATTTATACAAATCAGAGGAAATTTGGAAAAAGAACAAAAATAAAAAGGGAGAAAAAAAAGAAACATCACCTATAAGCCCATAGTTCAGTGATGTACACTAAACAAGTTTTGCCATATTTCAGAATTTTTTAATTGATTTTTCTCAAGATAACATTTATCATGATTTATTTATACATATTTATGATTTATTAGATATATTATAATTACCTTCCCCATTATCAAAATTATTTATATGTATAATTTGAATATTATAATAAATATGTTAGTCTATATAATTTAACATAATAGTCAACATTATGTATTTCAACTACCTTTCCAGAGAGGTTCATTAAAAATTAAATTCTAGGGCTTCCCTGGTGATGCAGTGGTTAAGAATCCGCCTGCCAATGCAGGGTACATGGGTTTGAGCCCTGGTCCGGGAAGATCCCACATACAGCGGAGCAACTAAGCCCGGGCGCCACAACTACTGAGCCTGTGCTCTAGAGCCCGCGAGCCACAGCTACTGAAGCCCACGCGCCTAGAGCCTGTGCTCTGCAACAAGAGAAGCCACTGCAATGAGAAGCCCGCGCACCGCAACGAAGAGCAGCCCCCGCTCGCCGCAACTAGAGAAAGCCTGCGTGCAGCAACAAAGACCCAATGCAGCCAAAAATAAACAAATAAATAAATTTATTAAAAACAATTAAATTCTATCCCATCAGCAATATATAATTAATTATAAATTAATCATCAATTTATTATTTATTTATTAATCATCAATTACATTAACCAATATAAATAATTATAAATGAATGAATGAATGAATGAATGCACATTTGGTGTTCCTGGCTCTGGGTGTTCTAAAAATATAAAAGGACAATAGAAATAAAGTCTAGGGCACTGGGGCATGTATTTTAAATTTTTGCTGAGGAAAGCCCACCTGTGGTCCCTGAAGAGGTGAAACATTGGCCTGGTAAATTTCACAAAGCACTGTGAAAACACTGGTTTAGAATGGAAGCCCCAGTCAATGGTGAGTTCTAAAATGGTATGCCTGGGAAGCAGAAAAGGCTGTTGAAATACAGAGCAAATGTTCTTCTTAGTTAGAAAATATATGTACCCAACATGTACTGAAATAAAAAGAAGGTATTTGAAGCATGTTTTGTTTGTTTGTATAGTAGTTTTCTTTTAAGGGAAATCTTAAGGTATGATTTAAAAGCAAGTTCAAATTTAAATAAATTGGGCTGATAAGATATCAGAGTTACTGGTCTTATTTAGTTCTACAAGGAGACAAAAGTAAATTGAAATCTGTTTAACTGTATGAAACAATTATTGCAACCAAATGTGTCATCTGAGATGATTCATTTAACAAAACAAAGCACAGCATATAAACATTTAAATTAACATATTTACAGACACGGCTATAAATATGTTTTGTCACCAAAGTATTTTTCCCTTTTCAGTCTAAACAAGGCAAAATATTTATTTTGATAATCACCTTTTCCACAAAAGACATTAAATTGATCCTAGTAAATTATTCATGTATGTGATCTTATTTATATGATTGCCCTCTGAGGATAATGTTTTGTATATACTTCATGCTTAAATGCTTTTTATTTCTCAATCAACTTTAAGAACTTAAGAAATATAAAATATATATTAACCAGACTTCTACAATTTTACTATATAATCTTATAACTTATTTTTTTGCTTTTTAATTTTTATTATTTTTTAACATCTTTATTGGACTATAATTGCTTTACAATGGTATGTTAGTTTCTGCTTTATAACAAAGTAAATCAGCTATACATATACATATAACCCTATATCTCTTCCCTCTTGCGTCTCCCTCCCTCCTTAGGTTGAAGGTTTTTGTAGGAACATACTTTTCCAACAACCTGCTTACAGATCATTCTCTGTTGGAAATGTGGTAGTGAATAACAGGAAGCAACTTCTTTCAAAATCAATATGATATAAACATTAATCAGGAATAATCACTCAAGGCTACAGGAAGTGTTCATTACTTTACCCTCTGGTGAAGTGGGTAAGTGGGAGATGAGGGTTTGAGCACTTATTGTAAGATATTTTAAAAATAACCAACCACAATAAACGTAGTCCAGTTAAATAAAGAAATAAAGTTTGAATATTCATCATACCTAAATTGCTAACTATGAAGAGTAGGATGCTCTAGGGAAAACTGATAAGCCCCATTTCTGGGGAAAATTATAATATATGTGTAGATTCACAGTTTTCCTTTATAAAACAGCTTGAAATAAAGATAGAGAACTAAAAAGAGAAAATACAATAACAATACTGAAACCAGTGTTATAATGGAAAGTAGATTAACATACAGATAATTGACATGATTGGAGAAGAAAACTGAAATGGTGAAAAAGAAAAACATATTTAGACATATAATACAAGATAACATTCCTAAATGAATAAAGACTGAAATGGCTCATCATAATCCAGAAAAATAATAATATAATACTGAGACATACACTGATGAATTTGACAAATTTCAAATTCAAAGAAAGAATCTTAAGAAACCTAGATAGAAGAAGTCAGATGCATAGAAAAAATGTAGAATATTTGCCCATTTCTGTTAATCAACATTAAATGACAGAATACAAGGCAGTTGGGCTTTTGCTTCTGGGGCAGCTAAGGTTCCCAGCTTTAAAACTTTTAAAGTGAAGGTACTGCATGGGAATGCTAAAACTGTGGTAGAAAATCCAGTCTTTCTGGTCTTAAAGATAAGAGGATAACCACTCAAAATTGAAAGGGAAATATTGGAAAACAGAACTAGCATGAAGCTTTCCCAAATTCTATACAGAAACTCTCCTCAAGTTTCTGGCTGAATCCGAACTGTACATATATAGGGCATTCACAAAGCAGCCCAACTGAGATGTGAGCTGCCACCCAAGAGATAGTGGTTGCAATTTAAGTTGAATTAAGTTAATAGCCTTCTAACACAACAACAATATCTCTTTGATTACTTGAATCCAAATACCCTCTCTGAAGGAATATTATGAAACTTGAAGTCTTCACAGCAAGACATTCACAATGTCCAGGCTATAATCCAAAATTACTCAACATATAATGATGAGGAAAATTTTAATAAGTCTAGAAAGAAAAGAATAATGCCAAAATGATCCAGATGCTAGAATTAGCAGAAAAGGATTTAAAAGAAGCCATTAAATAAAGAAAAATATTCCCATGATGAATATAGAGATAAGAATTTTCAATTAAAAGTAGAAATATATATAATATAAACTCTAGAGATAAAAAATACCCCATCTGAAATTTAAAATTCATAAGATGGTTTTAACAGCAGAATGGAGATGGAAGAGAAAAGAATCAGTGAATCTGAAGATGGATTAATAGAAGTGATCCAATATGAATAAAAAGAAATAATTTTAAAAGATGAACCATCTCTCAGGAACCTGTGGGGGTAATATCAAAATGCAAAGCATAAATGGAATTGAAGTGGGAGAGAAGAGAAATAATCAGACAGAAAATGTATTTAAAACTAGTTTCACAAGTGTAGTGAAAAAGCCATTTAAATATTCAAGAATCTTAGAGAATTCCAATGCAACAAATTTTAAAACTGAGATAATATAGATAATTCTTTGTAAAATACAATTTTCTGGAACTGACATAAAGGAGAAAATTTAAATACTCCTATATCTATTGAAGAAACTGCATATTTAATTTGTTATCAAAAGTCTTTCCACAAATAAAACTCTAGGTACAGATGATTCCACTGGGGAAGTCAATTAAATATTTAATAAATGAAAACCACCAACATTATGCAAACTCTATAAGAAAACAGAGACTAGTATAAACCTACTATCAAAACCTGATGGAAACAGTACCAAAAAAAATATTTGGTAGTGTATATATGTCAATGCTACTCTCACTTTGCCCCAGCTTCCCTCTCCCACCCTGTATCCTCAAGTCCATTCTCTATGTCTACCTCTTTACTCCTGCCCTTCAACTAGGTTCATCAGTACCATTTTTTTTTTTTTTTTAGATTCCATATATATGTGTTAGCATACAGTATTTGTTTTTCTCTTTCTGACTTACTTCACTCTGTATGACAGACTCTAGGTCCATCCACCTCACTACAAATAACTCAATTTCATTTCTTTTTATGGTTGAGTAATATTCCATTATATATATGTGCCACATCTTCTTTATCCATTCATCTGTCAATGGACATTTAGGTTGGTTCCATGTCCTGGAAAAAAATATATATATTTGCTTCCAATATCCCTCATGACTATGAGTGCAAAAATTATTTAGCAAATATTAGCAAATTAAAGCCAGCAACATACAAAAATGATAATTTATTATGATGGGGTAGAGTTTATCTCCAGGAAGTTTATGTGATAACATTGATAAATCAATGTAACTTATCATATGAAAAGACTAAAGATTGAAAAAAATCACACCATCATTTCAGCATTTTAGATGTATTCATGATAAGAATTCTCTTAAAACCAGGACTAGAAGGGAACTTCCTCAGTTTGACAAAGACATTTATGAAACAATTATTAAGCTAACATCATGACTAATTGTGAATTAGAATGCTTTCCTCTAAGACTGAGAACAGGGCAAGGATGCCCTCTCTCACATCTGTATTCAATATGATACTAGAGATCTTAGTCATTGCAATAAAGCAAGAAAAGAAGCAAAACAAACAAACTAACAAACAAAAAAGCAGTATTCAGATTGAAAAGAAAGAAGAAAAACTGCCTCTATTTTCAGATGACATGAATTTATATGAAATTTCCTAAGGAATATACAAAAAAAATTACTAGAATTGATAATGAGTTCTTTTAAATTTCAGGTTTCAAAGTTAGTAACAGAAATTAATTGAATTTTATGTAGTGGAGGCAATATATTGAAAAATAAAAATTAAACATTAGTAAATTCCATTTCCATAGCATCAAAAATATAAAAAATGTGAAAAAATTTAACAAAAGTTGTACAAGACTTCTGATTAGAAAATTAAAAAATAATGCTAAGATAAATAAAAGGAAATCTAAATAAATTGAGAGATAAACCATTTTCATGGTTTGGAGGACTCACTGTTGTAGTCAAATCATTCTATAGATTCAATTAAATTAAAACTAAAATCTAATTTTTTAAAAATAAATTTACATATTTATTTTGGCTGCGTTGCATCCTCGTCGCTACGCACAGGCTTTCTCTAGTTGTGGGGAGCAGGGGCTACTCTTCATTGAGGTGCGCGGGCTTCTTACTGCGGTGGCTTCTCTTGTTGTGGAGCACGGGGTCTAGGCGCACAGGCTTCAGTTGTTGTGGCTCATGGTCTCTAGAGCACAGGCTCAGTAGTTGTGGCGCACGGGCTTAGTTGCTCTGTGGCATGTGGGATTTTCCTGGACTAGGGCTCGAACCGGTGTCCCCTGCATTGGCAGGTGGATTCTTAACCACTGTGCCACCAGGGAAGCCCTAAAATCTAACTTTAAATAAAGATAAAGTCTCAGATATTTTGTAGAAATTAACAGATTGATTCTGAAATGAATATGGAAAGTCAAAGAACCTAGAATATCCAAAGCATTCTAGAAAAAGAATGAAGTTGAAATATTTGCTCTATCTGAATTTAAGATTTCTTATACAACTTCGGAAATTAAGACAATGAGATATGGTTTACTAAAAAAGAAAAATAAAAGGACTGACAAATACATAAGTGGAACAGAAAAGAGTACAGAAATAGATTCACATGTATATCATCATTTTCACAAAGGTGCCAAGCAATTTAATGAGAGAAGGTTTTTTTCAACAAATGGTGCTGAAATAGCTTCAAATCCATAGGGGATAAAAGCAAACATGACTTCTACCTCATACCACATACAGAAGTATATTTAAGTTGGATCATTGTCTTAAATGTAAAATCAAAAACCATTAAGCATTTAGAAGAGGATATCTTATTGACTTGGAGATAGGCCAACGTTTCTTAAAGACACACAGAAAGCAATACCATAAAAGAAATAGTTGACAAATTATTCTTATGCTTTTAAAAACACCTGTAAGGAAATGAATAAGCAGACACTAACTGGTATAAAATATTCATGATACATCTAGATATGTGTACAGACACAAATAGAAGGAGAACTAGTATGCAAGTTAAAAAGGAACGCTTACAACTAAATAATAATAAAAAGAACAAAAATCAAATTAAAAAATACGAATTAAAGCATATATTGATACTTGCAATAACTGACTGAATCTTAAAAGCATGCCAAATGAAGAAAATCTTACACAAAAAATACTGAATGCATAATTCTATTTTTTTTAATTAAAAAATACATTGAACAAATCTATACTGATGTGAAAAAAAGCAGCTGGAAATTATTGCCTCAGAGAGTGAGGTTGGGATTGACTTGGAAGAGGCATCAGGGAACTTTCTGGGGTGGGGGATAATATTCTACATCTAAAGAGGGATTTGGGTTATACAGTGGTACCCATTTGTCAAAATATTGAAAACATACATTTAAGATTAGTGCATTTTATTGACTGTAATTTACACATTTAAAAATTATAAATAAATATCAAAATATAGTTAGTGATTTACATGTGAAGTATTTGGACAGACGAATGTACTGATATCTTCAATTTATTTCAAAATCATCAAATAATAAAATGGATTAAGAAATGGATACAGGGGTGGATAGGTGGATGGATATATGATAAAGCAAACATGGTAAAATGCTAATGATAGAATCTAACTGGTCAGTATTTGGGTGTTCACTGTAAAATTCTTTCAACGTCCCTCTATGTTTGAAAATGTTCATTAAAAAATACTGGGGAAAAAAGAAGACAATGGAGCAATATCTATAATATTTTGAGGGTAAAGTGGATGACTCAAGGATTGTATACTAAGATAAGTTGATTGTAAAATACATAGGCAATAAATATACATGTTCAAATATGAAAGAGCCCAAGGAGTATATTACTCATTTATCTGTCCTAAAAAATCAACTTGCAGACATAATCCAAACAACAGAGAAAAAAAGATATATAGCTATCATGTTTATCTACATTTATAAAGACTGTAAATATTATAATTTTAAAAACACAAACTAATGTAAATATGAGAACAATTATAATAGAGTAAAACAGAAAGCTCATTGTATATCATTCAGAAGTCAGAGGTGGTACATATACAGAAAGTAGGAAGAAATAAAAATTAAATTTTTAAAGGAATTCATGGGGGAGGCAAGATTTCAAAAGCTGATAAATAAAAAATATAATTTTAAGCAATTTGTAATGCTTTAAAAGTAATTATGAGACTAATAAAAGTGAAATATAGAACTTTCAAATTGTTGTGTTGGGGAAATGGGAAGGTAGTATCACTTTCAAGAAAACATGTGCAATATAGCAAAAGATTGAAATAGAAAAGAGAGTAAGAATAAAAACAGAGAATGTAAATTATGATGAAAATAGGAAGTCCAAATATTTGTTATAAATATAAAGCATTGATATATACAAATCATATATTAAAGTCAAAGACTCTTAAATGATTAAACAAACCCACTTAAATGTTCTATTTGAGAAAAAATGATCAATAAAAAAATTTTTAATTAAAATATTAACAAAAACATACTGGAAAAATAAAAATCAAAACCAAAGCAAAGTAAAACAAAAGAGATAGAAGGATTAACATCAGATAAAGTATAAATCAAAAGGTATTAAGTAGGACAATAATGATTAAGATGGTTTGGTATATTTATGAAATATATAATCCCCAAAGCATATTACTTACGTTTATTTTTATAATAAATACATAAGTAGCATGTATTAGAAACTAGACACTATTCCAAAAACTTTACAGCTGTCGGATACAAATGACAAACCCATGTGGGAATTTAAATTATTATCTCAGTTTTGCAGATGAGGAAAGTGTAGAGTTTAATACAGTACGTAAACGTGACTCTTACTCTGTGCTCTTAATCACTGTGGGAAATTCTCTTAGATCTTCACATGCTAAATAATATTGTTTTATAATATATAAACAAAACACTTTGAATGTAAAGGAGAAATTGAAATAGAATTGTTATATAAAATTTTGATACATTTTTAAAGTCTTTGTAAGGAAGAAGAAAATCTGAATATCCTAAGGAATATATAAAATCTCATAGATATTTATCAATTTTATTACAATGAAAACAGAAAATGTGCTTTATTTTCAAACTCACATGGGGAATGTCAAAAAAAACCTAATAATATGCTAGGCCACCAAAAATTAAAAGACCCAATACATTCCAGTGAAACATAGAAAGCCTGTTGAAAAACAATACAATTGAACGAAGATATTAGAGTAGAAAAAATCAAAATAGAAATTCCCCAAAAATGTACCATTAGAAAATGTAAAAATAATTTCCTAAGGATTTCTTGGGTCCCCACTTTCCTGATTCTTTAAAATTCTTCTCTTCCTTTCACCTTATCTCCCTTCCTTCCTCTCTCCCTGAATAAGTTAAGTCTATAAAAGAATCTAAAAAAGAGTGGATATATGTATATGTATAACTGATTCACTTTGCTGTACAGCAGAAACTAACACAACATTGTAAATCAACTATACTCCAATAAAAAGTTAATCAAAAAAAAGGAAAGAATAACATGAATGATCATTCAGAAAAAAAAGAGTGCATGCCTGGGAGGGAGGCCTGGCCCTGTGTGGGATGCTGCAGCCTGACTAGGATGAAGAGGATGTCTGTGGCAGAAATGACAATAGCCCAGCACAGAATATTGCATCCCAACTGGGTTCAAGAAGGACTTTCCCTCTGGGAGGCCAATGGTGATACCATAACAGTAGCCCAGGATAGGATGTCAGAGGTTGTGGAAATGAAGAGGAATCCACAGAGAGAGGAACACAGTAATAACAGCAGCCCCAGAGCTAGGCTGCATGTGTTGACAGGGACATCTACATGGCAGCACATGGCATCAAGGACAGCAGTGAGAGGTCTAAGTTGCATTCAGAGAGATGTAAAATAATGTAACAGATTTGTCGCTGTCAAAGAAAAGAGGAACAAATATGAGTAGCTGGAAAGGTGAAATGTAAAATGCATCCTTTGGAGGTGGATTACAATTGGATGTATCAGTGTTAAACTAAAGTTTTAAAGATAGACGAGAGAGATACACATGAAAATGTTGGTGTTTTGTTGTGAATACACACATAAACATATACATATGATCCAATATTCTGTCTACTGACAGGGCATATCTGGTCCCTAGATCTTGGTTTCTAAATACAATTCAACATTGAAAGGAACCAAGGTTCTTGGGAGAGAAAAATATCTGATTCCAGGGTTGGAGAAGGGAAAGAACAAGGCGAACTTATAACAGCTTAAAGATTAGTAGGGCATGTCAAAAGGACACAGGAGCTCTCTCAAAGGGGCTCCCACTGACCAAATCTAAGATAATTTGGACATCAAAATAAATAATGATAGCAATGGATTAAAATCCATTGAGTAGAGTGAATCCATGACTTCATCTAGATTTAAATGCATGGATGAATGAATGAGAGGAAAAAGCTTTTGTCTGAGATGGAGTGCCAGTTAACAAGTATAGGAGAAATGATAGGGGAAATGGAAAAGTCATCTTTGGTAACCAAAATCACCAATGGATGCTTTTACTAGAGGGTGAAAGTTTGATAAGGAATGGAATGTTTACATAATTTCAAAGCACCTCCCCATAAAATGCTTATTATTTCAAATATAAAAAGAATAATATTACAATGGAGAAACTTGGCAACCGCCAACTGAAATCAAGTGATCAGAGTTAACATCTGCAGTAATGGGACAAATCAAAATCATATTCTACCTGCTAAAAATGTACCATTAGAAAATGTAAAAATAATTTCCTAAAGATTTCTTGGGTCCCCACTTCCCTGATTCTTTAAAATTCTTCTCTTCCTTTCACCTTATCTCCCTTTCTTCCTCTCTCCCTGAATAAGTTAAGTCTATAAAACCAGTTTTTAAGGCTTACTCAACTGAATTACACCACCAGCTTTCCTCGTTCTATAGCTGGCAGAGAGCAGACTGTGGGACTTCTCAGCCTCCATAACCTTGTGAGCCAGTTCCTCCAATAAATCTCCTCTTATATATATCTCTCTGTGTCTCTATATATCCTATTGGTCCTATTTATCTGGAGAACCCTGAATAATATAACATCCAAACCATAATTTCTGTCTCAACTTATCATCCTAGTCTTCCCTTTTCCAAGCCAAACATTCTCATCTTCTTTAAACCACTACTGATCAGTTGGTTGTTGCAATCATCCTAATAGTATCTGCACCAAACGTAAAGACAGAAAACTAAGGCTTAGGTTCCCTGCCATCATTGTCAGATATTCAGTGGAATAAAAACCCCAGAAGAGGTCCCAGTGGGAGTTAACCTGATCTAGTTAATTACAACCAACAGACAATTCTTCCCTGGAACTCAAGGGAAATTTCCGTGGCATTCCTTCCTTCATAAACATGGAATCCCAGAGTTTAATGAGATATTGAGTATAAAAACATATGGCTCAGATACAGACTTTAAACATCCTGTTCAATAGCAGCACGTTGTGTTTATATAGTGCCTTTCATTTTTCAAAGTACATTCTAATCCTGTTCCTCACAAGAGGTCAGCAGAATAGGTGTTATTGTTCTTGACAACATAGAGATGAGAAAGCTAGGGTTCACAGAGGTAAAGGGAATACAAGTTCTCACAGTTGGTGGGGGGGGGAATGAAAACAAATCCTCCACCCAGGATTTCTTCTCATGCTCATTCTGACCACACTTTCCTGCCTTTTCACATCATGTAGGTAAACAAATGTGCAGAGGATTATGGAACATGCTTTGAAGGACACCTAGAAGGCCCATAGCTGCAAAGAGCAACTCCATTACCTTTGTGAGCCTCAAACTCCAAAATAGGGATTTATTCTTGTGGAGTTTAAAAGCTTTCTAACTTTTTAAGAATAACTTGTAAAATTAAACAAAACAAAACAAAATGAATTTTAACCTTACACCAGAATACCTTGTAGCAGGAAGACAGTTTATGGGAGACAGTGAAGGACAACCAAGACAAATTTCACTACCTTACTTTGTGTCCTGGTACTAGCTTTTAATCAGTCTCAGTTCTGATTTTTGTTTTTGTTTTTGTTTTGCTTTGTTTTGCATTTGACTGTTAGCAATCAGTTTCATCTCTTCACCTCTCATATGATAGCCTAGCTTATTTTTTAAGCATCTATGTTAGGTTTGCAATGTGATAGTAATAATAATAAAGCTGCATTTATTTTCAAAATTACTTTTTGAAAATCATGGACTTCTTCAGTAAGTTAAAAAAAAAACATTGAATCTTATTGACGTGGTTAAGGGAAAAGGTGAGGTAAACAGTACTCTCACAATTTCCAATGATTCCAGAGAAACACCAAAAGAAGAGTTTACAGACCTCCTGTGGCTTTGAGTAAAAAATTTACTAATTTTTAGGTATTTTTACTTCTTATCTCTACTAGGTTTGAGGACTTAGTAAGTAAATTTAGCTGTAAATAATTGATGACCCAGTGCTAAATGTTGAGAAAGTTTCGACTTGATGATTAAATATGACTTCTGGCTTGTTGCTATACAATTTGTTCAGTTCTTATTCAGAGTAAGCCAGTTACCAGACTGCCATTAGATTAGCTTAACAGTCATTATAAAACCCTCAATCATTAAAAATTGGCACGTTATTGAAACATTAAACATTTGTGCTTCTTCCCTTTTTTTTTTTTTTTTTTGCTATGAAATGTTCTACCAGAGCAGAAAGGTTTAAAATTTGCCTGTAGAAACTTAAAAATTAACTGTAAAGGTTAAATACAGGCATTCTTGGTATCTTATGTAAGTGATAATATTGTAGTAGTTTTTTGAGTTGTGTTCTTTCTCTGCATAACACCATGTTCAAGAGTTTTTACACACACACACTCACACACACACAAATCCAAATAATTTAAAAGCCAAACCTGAAATGCATAAATCCAACCTAAAATGTATAAATTGCTATTTTGGAATAATTTAGAAGTTATTTCTTCTATAGATGCTTAAATCTCTACTAAAAATGCCACAATAGTAGCAGAAAGTCTGCTTCACCTATTGCTTGAAACAGCACTGAAGTGGAATGGAATCCCTGTGGAATGGAAGTGGAACTCGCTAATACGCACTTTTATTTCTTGTAAGTGGCAACATTGCTAGCAATTAGAAACAAGAACCAACCAACAGAGGGGGGAAAAAAAGGCAAAGCAGAATGTTGATTATTTTGAGAGGTTCATCAGGGAATGCTTTTACCTCAGGGGAATAAACACTGCCACCCAGCAGGGAGGCTTCGTTGCTTCCAAAGCGCCCCGGCATTATTGAACAAAGTTATTAAAACACTTTTTATCCCTTAATCTTCACTGCTATAGATGAAGTGACAAGGGTGTGGTTCAGAGCATGACAGATGAGATGGCAAACCAATGTTTTCGAGTCAGTGGTTTTATTAGGATTCAGGATTCATCTTGAAAGGAACAGAGTCTCTTTATGAAGAACATGAAAATACTATCCTCTACTCTATGCTTTGAGTAGGTGTTCCTGTTCGCTTGGTTTAGGAACAGAGAAGCTTGAAGCTGTTTATTTTTCAGCTCCCTTTCTATGGATCTAGGAGTAATTTTACTACTACTCCTCACAGTCTGGTTTATTAGATATAGCAGTTCTTTTGTAGTGTTGGTATGGCATCTGAAACTCAGTAAACCATTAGTGAGCCATTAAAAGGTCTCTGGCAGTCATTGTAATGTTCCCTAAATTCAGTCATATGCAAGTTAGGTCTTCAGTGGAGACCAATGCACAATAATGCAACACCTTACTTAAAAATTTTAATCTGAGCTGTATGTAATACAGAATATTTCCTACTCATAGAGGCTTAACGAAAACCATCATTTCTGAATTTCAGAATTAAATGTCATGACTGGCTACTTTGGCTGACTGGAAAATACCACATTGAGTAAGCTCTCGAGGATCTGAGATATTCAGTGAGCCCAAAGCTCCTTGAGGAAATTAAGTTCCATCTCATCTTCTCTCTGGCTCCCACTCACTCCTTTACATAATGGTAGTAGGTCCGGCCACAGGTGAGAAAGTAACCAGCCTAATTGATACCCTACAGAGCAAGGGTTTTCTTTGCATCTCCCGCATCTCTTATGAATTCTCAAAACCTTGTTATCAATGAAACAATCACTGCTCTTTCAATGATAAGAGAACGAAAAGAATACTCAGTGACCCCAAAGTCCTTTCCCCAGAGAAACCATCGCCTGGCCCTTTTCCCTATATGTGTGTAAAATGGAAAAACATCAGTGTGAAATTGTGGCCACTTTCAGCTCTGAGAACCAAGCCATAAATCAGACAAAACAAAGACAGGGAAAAGGGAGAGTTAAAAGGTAAATTAAAAAAGGCTGTGAATTACGGCTTGAGGGTGAAAATGTAGGGTAAGAAAAGAGCAACGGACGGATTAAAGACAGAAGGTCCAGGACATAGTTGGGAAGCAGAGTGGGGAAATACTCTGACCCCAGTCTGCTGGAACGCCTTACATCAGCCATTTGCTTTTTGAAAAGTTGACAAGTAAAACATGCCAAAGCCTGGAGATGGAATTATAGCCTTAATTTATGTATGTTTTCAAAGTACATTGTGTTTAAAGCAATACGAGGCACCAGAACCTGCTAGGAGAACTGCAAGACTGCAAAGCCATTAGCATCTACCATTTAAGGCTGTTTAAAAAAGCAGTGGACCGGTCACAGTTGAGAGAGCTGCTGATACACTGTAGAGGGGCCAAAGCCAGCCAAAACCCCTGGGGAGCCAAGGAGACTGAAGGGCTGCAGAGCAATCAGCCACTGCCTCTGAGGCTCTGTGTATTTCCGAAGACAGTTTGTTCTAGACTTCATTCCAGGATTCCATCACCGGCAAAGCCATTGGTAGCAATTAACACTTAGTAGGCACATGAAAATACCCTTGATTACAATTAACCCTTTATAGATCAGTTAAAATAATAAATTGCACACATCCCAGTGAAGTTTACAACTGAGGTGTGTGAGCCTGACAATTGGATTTTGAGTGAAACCAGTGTGACATCTTGAGCTCTCCTTTTCCTTGAAAGCTGATTGTTCCCTAAAAGCGATACCCTTCAGAGCCATGGCAGAATAGAATGACAGTTAGACAATGACAGAGAAAATGAACTACTTCAGACATAATTTTATATTCATGGATAAACTAGTGAAATAAGGAATGTGAAACTCCCAACTGGCACTTGAAATTTTAATTAGCTCTCAATTAAGAGCTCATGGCGATATTCTCTACCACTGGCATTTGAGAAAAGGTATAATGAAGGAGACTTGAAATGAATGAAAAGGAGGAGGTAAGGGCTGAGTCTATAGTAGTATCCCCTGTTTGTTTGTTTCCTGACAATTAATATTCAGACTAAATAGCAGGATGCAATAGACAAGCCTTAGAACTGTGGAGACCCATGATTTTAGATTTTGCCATTTTCACTTTGCCTTGCTTCATTTAGGCTGGTGGAGGCTCTTGGGAAGACTGAATAGATACATTAATTGCTTTTTATTGCAGTACTTGATCACTGCCTATTTTCCACTTCCTTAATTACAACATGGCAAATTGTTTAAGCTTAACAGTTCCAGTGTTTCACCATTAAAAAAATTGGTCTATGGCTATGACATATTTGTTACTTTTAGGATAGTGGGAAACATGACTTTCAGAGCCTAGGGGTGCACATTAGAAGGTGGTGTCTTGAATATGGCAAAATAATGGGAAAATTTTGGAAGTTTATGGTGAAATAGTTGAGTGAGTGAAGGCAGGACTTCATTCATTATTTTAAAATATGATAGCCATATACATGCCTATAAAGTATTATATTTAATAACATAATCAAAAACCTACCATGAAAACTCAGTGATACAGAACAGGCCTTCAGTTTTTTCATTTGCACATGAAGGCTCTCCAAGGTGAAAAAGTCAAGGGGATTTTGGTAATAATAAATATGTTCTATCTCAGTGGAAATATCAAATCTAAATGAAAAAGACAACCAATGTGTCTAAATCTCTGGAGGAGGGTCCCAGGTTAGCAAGAACTCATCATGATGTAGGATAGACTTAAGGAGTTTGTTGTGGGAAACTACACAGAAACTACAGGGAGAAGTGATGTTCCAATACAACACTGGTGTCATTCAATGCCTTATGTCTAGTCTCTAAAGACAACTCTAAAGTTCTCTAAAGGAACTCTCCCCAGACTCAGTGATGGGGACTTAAAATTTGGGAGAGGTCACTTGGAGGAGAGAGAACAATTTATTTAGGGCAGTATTTATTGCTAGAGAAGAGGAGGCACTCTTTAAGAACTTCAGAGATGCTGGTAGCCAGCAAGTGGAAGAGGCAGTGAATAATATAATTTTAGCAAGAAGGGAAGTTGGAGATCTAAGTGGTGGCAGAATAGCTGTCAGGGTGCTGGCAGTTTTTGTTTAAGATTTGACTTTGTTCCTGTTGGCTGTGGTCACTGAAGGAGACTGCCTCTTTATGGAAGAGCACAGAGCCATAAGAGACAGCTACTTTAGCCAAGTAGCAGTGAGAGACACTGAGATACCAGCAAGGAGGAAACCCAGGACTCAGGATGTTTGTAGCTCCAATGATGTTCCTGAGTGGATGGTGGAGAATTGGGAATTGATAGCACTGCCATGGCTGCTCAAGCTTTGTTGGCTCTCAAGCCGATCTGTTCAAAGGAACTAAATAAGGGTAGCATCTATTTCATATAAAGTAGAATGTTAAAACATATTTTATATTTTATCTAAAAGATAAAATTATTTGATAGTAGTACTTGTTCTGGTTTCAGAAATGCTAATATTTTACCAACAAAACTTTAACCTCTATATCTCCGTAATTTAAATTCTATATCCATCATAAATCTTGGTTCATGCCATTAACAGAGCGCCTGGAGTGACTCATCTATATGTCGGCCTTGGTAGGAGCTTCTGCACAGTTGGACAACAAGTTACCACAGCACAGACTGCTTATTGCGTTAGCCTCCACCCATCCTTTCACAAGAAGGTTGACATGGATCTATTTATTTAGATTCCGCTGTGAGGCAGGATGACAGCCTTTTCAAAATGGTGGACCAAGATATATTTGACTTCTGGGGGCAGGGGTTTCTGCCTGGGCTGACTGTCAAATGTCTGCTCCAGTGATTAGATACCAGCTACCTGTCACTGGTGATTTTCAAAATTATGGTAGAGGAGACGGCCATGCATGAAAGCAGTCTTCGTCACTTAAAACGGGCCATTTCCATATAGTGCACCTCAAAGTTGCATGTGAATGCATCTAGAAATAATCATGTGCTGGGATGGCAGGCCTCTGTCCCTCCTCACCTCTGTGGGTGCAAGAGGAACAGGTTTTAACACAAATCACCAGGCAAAAAGTCTGAGAATTTTCCATGCTAGTACCACGTCCTATCCATTCTCTTCAAACCAATAACTTATTCTCTAATTATAATAAATAAATGAACTTGGCTACAACTTCAATGATATAATGAGATTCCTTTTTTGTAAATGAAAAGATTATGTGTTACAGTGATTCGTGAACTTTGATACGAACTGAGGGGTAGATGGGATACAGACTGAAGTGACGTTAGTTAAGGGCTGAGAAAGGAGACATGAAAAAACATGGATTTATTAAATCACAATGAGCTTATTCTTCTTTGAAGGACTAATAAAGTAGTAGCTTCTTTCAAAAGGCAAGCCATAATTTCTAACAATGTCATATGCAATAGTGTAACTATCATATTGAAATAATATAAACACTGTACTTCTAAACATGTTAATAAAAATTGGAGGTATAAGCATTGCCAATTATTTTTCTGGATATTTTATATTTTCTAGATACATTATTTATCCCTGAAGTTTCTAAAGAAGGAAAAAAAATTACAATTGCAAGTGTAATTGTCTATCGCCTCAAAAATAATCACAAACCACCAAACAATTTTATTCTTTATTTCTAGTGGTATCAAAAAAACTGACATTTGGAGAAATAGTGGCATTTTACTCAAAAATTCAAAAAGTGTACTGTGATTATGGTTTTTCTTCTTCCCAGCGCACAGGAGGATTGCACCTCAGCAACCCCTCAAAGTTAGGTGTGGGCATCTGCCTTGGCAAATAAAATTGAAGCCTTTAACAGTCAGTTCACAATTCTCCATGTCCCCTTTCCCTGGCACAGCAAACACGGATAATCCAAAGGGTGGAACCCTTTTAACTTGCATTTCTGAGTAAGGACAACATGAGCAGAGCCCACAGCTGCCCCATGATGGACATATAGCATGAGTGAGCAACAAGGTTTAGTTGCATTACAGACATTGCAAATATGGATTTATTTGCTACTACTAACTGAAGTTCTCCTGATCAGTATAATTGCTTAACTTCTTTGCACCAGGGCATTTATTAGAAAACACAGCTTTAATGTCAAATAAACGGGAGTTCAAATCCTGATTCTGTCACTTTTTAGCTGGGTGACGTTGTTATGGTTCTCAGCTTCTCTGAACTTTCATTTCCTCATCTATGAAATGGGTATGATGATAGCTACATCCCAAGATGACTGAATCAATTACAAAGGAGATATATAAGAACTGAACACAGTTCCTAGCGTATTTTATTAAGCTACACAATACACGGTAGCTTTTATTATAATTACCTTCTAGAGAAAACTATAGCTTAAGTTACTTCAGGTTACTTATGATGACATCAAGTTCTAACTTGAGGCCAGGTTTTCAGTTAATGTTTCCACTAATGTAACCCCATGCACACTATGAATGTTATAAAGCTACAGATTTAGGCCAAATTATGATAGCAATTTTTATGAATCCATTTCAGCATCCTGAGCTTAGTAATTTTGATAAATGGCTCCTTCAAAAACTTGGCTTTAGTGACTAAAATGGTTGAGAGAGCTGTGTTTAGAGCTGAGTAATTATACAACGAAACTCCTATGGAAAAAACCTCAGAAAAAAAGGACCTTAAAATATTGTTTTAAAGGCAGGTTTTTTCACTCACAGTACAAGTGTTTCTTGTTTATTTTTTCAATAATATCAAGTCCAATTTCCAAGATGTTTATTATTAAAGAAACAGATTAAGAATAAAAATAGACTGGAGAATAGTGACCTTTTGCAGCATACGATGGCATTGCTTTTGGATATTTGTACTCTTGGAGACCACTTGATTCTTAAAAGTAATCAAATTCACAGTGGCAATAAGAAATGTATGAACTTGTTAATGTGACTGATATATTCATTTACCATAACAAGGTCGCTTAAATAGTTCCCAATGTCTATGATAATCGTTTTACTGACAAACTGATAACAGTATTAAAGCAAGGCACACAGAGTAAATGAACTGAGATTGTTGGATGGTTGGATGCCTACTACTGTGCAGTAGAGTGAAGCATAAAACAAAGATATTTCCTCCAGGAGCTGTAATCTAACTGAGAAATCAAAATACACATTCCTTCTTCTGTTAAGGTTAATGTGTGCAGTTCAGATAAAGGGAGAAAGAGTTACACCAATTGTTCTTAAAGTGTGGTTCAGGAAATGCTAGGTGTCACCGAGACCTTTTAAAGGGTCCACAAGGTCAAAAATATTTTCAAAATAACATCAAGATATTTTCCTTTTTCACTTTCATTGTGAAAGTGAAATGAATGTATGTGAGTGAGTGTATGTGGAATTTCCAGAGGCTACATGATGTATGATAATACCACCTCTGTGACAGCAAGTGGAATGAACACTTTTATATTTTTCTGTTCTAAAAAGTTCTCAGTTTTAATTTTTAATTGATAAATATGAATAGAAAACCTGTACAAACACAAGCTCTTTGAGTCCTCAAAAAAATTTAGGCTAGATATGTAAAGGATCCTGAGAACCACTGATTTACATTAAATCTAACACTTCTTCCATTTTTAAATGTTATTAGCAGATATTCTTTCACCTGATAAAATTGGAATACTGAATGACATGATAGCAACATTTTTAGTTGCTTATACATAAAATAAAGCTAATTGATACATACCTGATCAAATGCATAATTGTTACATAATTGTATAATAGTTAAGGATAGATAATAGTTTTATTTTATATTCAATCTCTCTCTCTCTATCTCTCTCTGTCTCTCTCTGTCTCTCTCTCTCTCTCTCTCTCTCTCTCTCACACACACACACCACCCCCCACCCCCGCACCAGGGTTAGGATTGTCTGGCAGAATAAAGCTGCTTTGAAGTCCTTGCAAAGACTATGGAACTCATACCCTGGCATTATCCAGGCTTTTTCTTGTTTCTGAAGAGAACAAACATACACCAGTTGCTGCAGGAGGCCCTCTGTCCTCTAGTCTACACTTCTATTCTAATGGTAATTACTTTTTTTTCATTTCAAAATAAAGATTGTCCAAGGACTGCCTTATACAGAACATAAAATTGGAAATGTAAAAGTGAACCAGATTTCCCTCTATGGGGGAAGACAAAGGGGATGGAAAGAACTTTTTCAATATATTGAATCTACTCCAATCTACTGCTCTCTTTCTCCCTATATCTGTGGATTTCTTTCTTTCCATTATACCAAACATCACTTGGTATAATGTCTGGCATTTTAATGTCATTTAATGCAGGCTATGGTATCAGTTGTAGTTGTTTCATCACCTTGTTTAATAGTGATAATTCCATTAAAGACTAGACATTTCTTCATAAAATCTCCTGGAAGTGTTGCCATGGCTCTCATCAACAAACCTAATGACCTAGTTAGGACAGATAGTATTATAATCTTTATTTTACAGGGAGAAAGTAGAGACTGAGGACAGTCAAGTGACTCTCCCAAGACTAGCCAATGCAGGAGTCACAATTCAAAACCAACTTTGGACTCCCACTTCAGGGCTCTATTAGAAACCCTACTATTTATCAATATTTGTGTTAGCTACAGAGTACAAAAACAAATTTCTGTACCAAATCAACATCTTCTGCTAAATCTACACATATGGCATAATATTTAGTACAGTCTAATACACTTGGATGCTTTAAAGAATGCTGAGGTATGCAGTGATCAGTGGCTGACATGATCATTCCAAAATTAACTCAATCAGTATAAATGAAATTATTGAATTTCCCCACAATTCTAGGAAATTTACTGTTAGTGTTTATCATAGGACTAGTAAGTGGATCCAAGAATTAATTTAGTGGCAGTCACTGGGATCTGTTTATTACATTTAAAAATAAATATTGGAAAGATAATGCTCCGTTCTCATGCTGCAATAAATCCTTGTGTTGTTAATCTGTATGAAAATATTTGGGTTTCTATTATCCTAACCGCAAGAATTCAGTCTACATTTGCTATCTGACTGGAAATAAGTCATTGGTTCAGATGGCATTTATGTCCCAGAAAGGAGGTAGCTGCTGTTGAGAAGCAGAAAAATGAAAATATTATTCATTCCAAAGTAGTTCTCCAAAGTCACACGTGCACTTAAACAAAAGCCACCTTCTATTTTATTATAATTGCAATAAGCTCCAAAGTTTTAGGAAGGAAGATTTTACTCTGCTGTATTGAAAACGGAAGTGCATTTGTACATTGAGAGGGAAGTGCATTGTGTTTTCAATCAGAAAATTACACTCATGCCACTCACTGTGCACTGAAAATTAGAATAAAATTAGTGGTAGTTTTTGAAGGTATTTAAGGAAAAGTTAATATGATGTTCAAATAATACAGTTGTGTTTAGTGTCAGTCAAGTGAATGGCTTATTTTCCTTAACTATAATTTTTTTTAAGTAAACACAATTTTTTAAAACCTACTTAATATGTCTACAAATAGGCTAGCATTTAATCATAACTTTTTGTAATTAGACTAAAAAATTGTTCTCTATGAGTGAAACCATTGAGTGATATTTGTGCTTTAATGTTCTGGTGATGAGAAAAAAGAAAGTTTAGGGTATTATAATGCCTTATATGTAAAAGTCAGCCATCTTCTCTGATTCTTATTATATTAATATCTCTGTAAAGTAAGTTTTTAACCAGAACAAAGTGCACTGGTGTCCTTAAGATTTAATATATTGAAAAGTGTAATAAAATATTTGTGGAATTGAAAAAAAATGGAATATTCCATCCTATGTCAAGGCATATGTTAAAGTAATCAGAAACAGAAATTTTCATGCAGAGTGGCTTTAGAAATAATTGAATCTAATACCTTATTTCACTCAGGAGAAGCTGTGCCACAGTGATTCAGGTGACTTGAGTGTTACACCATAATAATATAATCCATGTTCTCTCCATTATTTGACAGTCTCTAACTAAGCAGAGTGTATACTGCTGTCTGTGAGCTATTTTTTTGATAGTTGCTATAAAAGGAAGTGTAGGATGCAATTAATTTGATTCTACTTTCATCTTAGATTGATGAAGCTAAACATAAGTAAGAACCAGACAAGTTGGGCAAAGAGGAAACAGATTTCAAGCACTATCTAACCATGCTACATTTAGGCAAATAAAAATTCCAACTAGAGATGTTCATGAACAAGCTAGATACAGTGAAAAGCAACTCTTCAAAAGCACTAAGAAAGGTAGGCAGGCAGACAGATTGACAGCAGAAAGGGAAAGGAATAAGGAAGAAAGGGAAGATTAAAAAATATGTTCTAGAAAAAATATATACCTTCAGGAAATAGAAGAAAAATGTATGCCAATTAAGTTTATATCCTCTAGGAATGGAAAAGAACCTAAAGAATATGAAACAAGAATAAAAGAAGAAAGCAAATTTAAGACAAAACTTACACCATTAAGAAATAATAAATGAGATACAGTAAGGAGTAGAGTCAGTAATGTGGAATAAGGAATTAAGATGACTTCTTTAATGAAGAGGAAAAAGAATGATGGTAAAATATTTGGAAAGCATAAAATGTGTATGGAAAACTGTTATCATGCTTTAACTCACATCATTTCATAGAAATTGCTATTATCAAGATGCTTCATATCATTGAAGCTAAAAGTCAATTCTCAAGCCTCTTTCTACTTGACTAGCAGCATCATTTGACTTATCTATTCATTCTCCCCATTGAAACATCTCCCTCACCTGGTTTCTAGGATACCCTACTTGTCTTGCTCTTCTCTTATTTCACTGGCCTCTGCATCTCAGTCTCTTTGCTGGTACCTCCTCATCTCCACAACTTCTTAATGTGGAGGCATCTTGGGGCTTAGTCCTTGCTCTTTTACTTTTCCCTGTCTATGTCCACTCTCCAGGTGATCCCACCTGGTTTCATGTCTTTAATTATTATCTAATTTTTGATGACTCCAAAATGTACCTCTCTAAAATATATCTTAGTCCTGCACATCAAACTCACATATTAATCTTTTTACTTGGAATTTTCATCTCAAACATAACACACCTAAAACCAAGCTTCTAATATCCCCCCAAATTGCTTCCTCTGAAGACTATGCCACCCAAGTTAAAAGCAACTCTATTCCTGCTGTTGTTCAGGCCAAAAACTTGAAGTCATCCTTAATTCACTCCTTTCTCTCATATAGCACATTCAGTCCATCAATTAATCCTGTGACTACATACTCAAAATATACACAGAAGCACACCACTCCTCACTACTCCCACAGTTGCCACCCTGGTGTAAGCCATTATCTTCCATCAGGATTATGTCAATAAACTACAAACTGCTTGTCTCCTTGCCAGAGTGACAAAAGCAAATCAATTTTAAAATACAGGTCAGATCATGTCACTCCTAGGTTTAAAACTCTCTAGTATATTTGCGAGTTATTCAGATTAAAAGTCTAAATCTTCATTAGGACCTTAGAGTCACTTTGTGATCTGACCCACCATTACCTCTGACTTTATCTCCTGTGACTCTCTTCTCAGTCACTCAGTTCTAACCACACTGGCATCCTCACTGGTCCTTGAATATGTTAGATATTTTCCTGCCTCAGGTTCCTAGTAATTTATTTTATCCTTATCTGGAATATTTTTCTCCCCACATATTCACATGTCATGCTCATAAACATCTAGTTCTCCATTCCTTTCTAAGCATACTGAAGCTTACACCTCACTGGGTCCCTGTTGTTTGTGGATGGGGGCAGGGTGATATGACTATTTATAGGCAATTAAATCTGAGTGAAAGTGATGTCATTTCTGGGTCAAGCCCTGCATGATGTTCTTGTCTTTCTTTTCTCTTGCTGTGGTAAATATAGAAATAACGGTGTTGATTTGGGGAAGGCACAAGATTTTAGAATTTATAACCAAAAAAATGCATAGACAGAAAGTCAAGTAAAGCAGAAGCCACACTTGGCTTTATAAGCAGAAAGAATTTAATGTAGGGGATTAGGTGTTTACAAAACCAGTGTAAGTGCTAGAGGAGAAACAGACAGAAGAGACCACTGCTAGCTTTGAGATTTACCACCATCACTGTGGTGCTAAGAAGAAAGAAATTGCTGTTCCTACGCTAGTTAGACTTGTGGGAACTACTTCTGAAATCAGACGCCCTGGCAACGGAGCAGGTTACTTTCAGGGAAACACATAAAGGCTTCTGCAAATTCTCACAGTTTCAGGAACCCATCACTCTATGTTACTACTTTTAGAAAATGGCTTCTGACCCCTATTCCCCTTTCAGTTCTTATGAGAGTACATCTCCTTGGCAAAGTGTGGCAGAATTCAGATCCTTAGAGACAAGAGACTCTGAGAAATGTAGGCCCACATTTTCAGCCCATCAGAAAAGGGGAAGATCTATAAAGGGATAAGTTTGCCAAGAAAAAAAGTAGCATAATTCCCTACTTTGGTTACTCGGCATCTATATTCTAACCATATTATCCTTGCAAACAAAAAAGACCTAAAACAACTTGCCTCTGCCTAACATCATGCAATCAACTCTTGTAAAATAAAAATCTGCTTACTTCTTTTCAAAAAGGAGACCCCAAGTCCCATCCTCTGTGTGATGATAACTTCTTCCAATTTAGTTACAACCCACATTCATAAAAATACAATTTAATCTATGGATTAAATCAACAATAACTTTATTATAATGGCAGGAAAAGAACATCCACAACTACTAATTTCCTCCTTTCTGAAATTGAAATTGATCATGAGGCCATAATTGATATTTTATCTTCTGTTTTCTACCACATGTTTTGAGTATCCTTACCCTTCATCCATCAGCTCAGCTAGTCATGATTCTTCCTTAGTAGACTAAATCAAATCTCCGTCCTTCAGGTACTGGAGACTGTAGTGGACCTGCCCGTATTTCATTGCTATGCAGAAAATAATTAACTCTTCAGGCCTGAGACTGCTATCTTTAGAAAGGCCTGCTTGCAAGGTTGGTTGGCTGATATCTGGGGACCTGGATTTTGGGAAGGGTTCCCACCATTACCTGATAAGAATGGCTCACTGTACCTATAACTTTTGTTCAAACCATGTGGTTTATCCTGAACACCTGCTTTTTTCCTAAGAGTCTGGACTTTTGTTACATATCTAGTAGATGCATAAGTGACAAGCCCCCAATAAAAACTCTGGGAACTCAGTCTCTGTTGAGCTTCCCTGGTAGACAGTATTTCACATATGTTGTTATAATCTGTTGTTGGAGAAATTAAGTGCATCTTGTGTGACTCCAATGGGACGAGACTCTTGAAAGCTTGTGCCTGGTTTCCTATGGACTTTATTCCATGTGCCTTTTCTCTTTTTCTTTGTATCCTTTTGCTGCAATAAATCATATTTGTGAGTACAACATTATGCTGTGTTATGTGTGCGCTCCTAGCGAATCATTGAACCTGGAAGTTGTCTTGGGGACCCTATACCATGGCTGTGATCTTTTATTATTTTTAAAAACCATGTTTTAAAACTTATTATCCAATTATAACATCTTAGATAGACCCATCATATAGAAATGAGGAGCAGATTTGTGAAAATTCTCTCTGATCTCTCATTCTAATATCTAAATTTTTTTTACTTGAGCAAATCAAATTTTAAGTGTGTAACTCAGTGAGTTTTACAATATATGCATAACTCATCCATATCAAGATAACAAATATTTCTAACACCCCAGAGGGTTCCGTGTGCTATCCTATAAATACTTTCCCAAAGTTAAACACTGTTCTGACTTCTAACACCACTGAATAATTGTGTCTATTCTTAAAAAGTCTGTAAATGGAATCATATAATATATACCGTTTTGTGTCTGGCTTCTTTTATTCATTATATCTGTGAGATTAGTATTAATACATGTAGCACTAGTTTTTAAACTTCTGTCTACAGATCTTAGGAAATTCTTCTGAGGTCATATATGTACTTTAAAGATAGGCAAAGCAACACACATACACACATGGGATCCTAAGAGTCACCTACACTTGCAATCTCTTTGCACCTTTAGGAGCTGCTTAGCCCAATTTAAGATGCATTTGGTCTTGGGCTGTTATACCTGCCCAATATTATGGCATGATGAGAGGGAAAATACCCACTGAGGAGGGGCTTCTTGGACCTCCTAGGGCTCAGGAGTAAAGCTGAATCGCTTTCACAAAAATAGAACAGTTATTTGAAGAAGGCATGACTTTTTTCCCCCAAATCCAAAGCATCTGTGTTATAATTCTACTATTGGGCCTCGAAAGATATGAGAGTCAGCATTTCTAACAACCACAAAAATTTTAAGTACCATTGGATATGCTGGGTCACAAAATTCCAGTGTAGAGCAGCTTACACTGTATCTAGAACCATCTTCACAGCACTTTCTTGCTCTGGCATCCTCTCAAAGCTGGATTAAATATTAAATGGATTGTAGAGCACATTCAGACATCCTATATATTGCCTCTAATACAAAAAAATGCCCACCAAGCTTTTAGTGTTGAGAGTACAATGTGCAACATTGTTTTCACTAGAAGATAATATCGCAACATAAGCCTTGCCATTGGAGCTCTAGAAACTTCCCAAGGAAGCAGTGCAAGAGTTTTCATGAGGCATAATCTTCCCTACCCTCTGGCACACTTGTGTCTTATAAAAGCACCCAGGAAACCTGTTTATCATTTTCAAACAATAAAATAACATCAATATAGTAGACCACACATGTCCCCAATATATGTGGAATGGCAAGTTGATTGATTGCTGGGTACTAGATTAAAACAAAGAGCCAGAGGTAAGACAACAAATAGATGTCCCCAGTATGTGTGGGATGGCAGGTTGATCAAGGTTGCTGGGTATTAGATTAAGACAAAGAGACAGAGGTAAGAAAATGAAGGTGTGCTGCTGTCCTGCCAGATGAAAGCAAATTGTTTCTGGTGGTCTTTGCTAATCAATATAGAGAAAACAGCTTTTGCCAGATCAATAGCTGCATACCAGAAGCCAGAGCCTGAGTTGATTTAGTACAACCAAAGAAGAGGTATCTGAAATAGTAGCAACAACTTAAATCAAGACCTGATCAAGTTTATGATAATACACTGTCATTCTCTAAGAACCTATTTTTCTCCTGTATGGGCCAAAAAGAATCGTCATATATATATGGTTTTCAAGTCTTTGAAGATGGCACCAACCTTTGATATTTCCAGGGATACACTATTTTTTTATTTAAAAAATTATACATAACTACAATGCTTATAAGTATACACCTTGATAAATTTTAAAGAACAAACACACCATGTAACCAGTTGCCAGATAACAGACCAGTACTAGTATCTCAGAAACCTCCTTTGTGCTCCTTTCCAGTCACTACCAACCCCAAAGGTAACCACTATCCTCACCTCTAACAAAATGGATTACTTTTCCTTGTTTATATAATTTATATAAACGGAATAATGTGTACAATTTTGTATCTTGCTTCTTTCAGCCCGTATTGTATTTGAGAGATTTATTCACACTGTTGTGTGGAGTTAGAGATGTTTAATTTTTATCATTGTGTAGTATTCCATTACGCAAATATATTACATGTTATATTATCAATCTACTGTTAGTGGGTGTTTGGGCCGTTCCCAGTTTTTGGCTAATTCAAATAGCATTGCTATGAACATTCTAGTACATGTCTTTTGGAGAATATCAGTATACTGTTGAGTATATATCTAGGAACAGAATTTCTGGCTCATAGAGCATGTATATGTTCAGATTTACTAGATATTGCCAAACATTTTTTTCCCAAAGTGGCTGTGCTGATTTTCACAATCACTAGCAATGTATGAGATTCTAGCTGTTCCATATCCTCGCCAAGACTTATTTTCTATCATTTTTATCATTTTCATTTTCATCTCTTCTGGCGTGTATGTTATATTTCAATATAAAGTTCACTAAAAAAAATCTCTTTTTAAAAAATTAAGAAGAGGGTAAAAATACTTAGTGATATTGGGAATCTACCATCTTGTTAAAGTTAGAGAACATGGTAACTCCTCAAGCTATTCTAGGAAAATTTTCTCCCATCAGAAGGTTTTAAGACAAGATCAGCAAACTCCTTCTGGAAAGAGCCAGATGGTAAATACTTGAGGCTTTGTAGGCCATACAGTCTCTTGCAGCTACTGGACTCTGCCACCACAGCAGGATAACAGCCATAGATACCATATAAGTGAATGGATGAGGCTATGTTCCAACAGAACTTTGCTTACAAAAACAGGTGGTAGGCCATGGTTTGCTGACCTCTACTTTCAATTAAAGTAACAGCCTGAAAAGAATTTGAAAATTTTACTGGGATTAAAAGCAGCAAAAACAACTGTGTAGTTACTTTGGCATATTTTCAACATTTGGGGGTAATGTCCATATTTACTTTAGTGTCTCCTATGTTTTTTTGTAAATATGGAATCTTGAAAAGTAACTAGTAATTTTCATAAGCCAGAATGTGAAAGGATATGTATAAAGAATATACTCCATACTGTCTTTTCTTCCTATTTCCTATATTTTATAACTTTTAAAGGCAATCTGTGCTTTTAGGATGTATCTTAAGGTACTTACATTTGGAAGCTGACAGAGAGATTCTTCCATATATGCTAAATCATTTGCTTTTGATAGGGTTGGTGTTTTTCACTCGGCTCCAAGTTATTGCATTACAGAATTACTGAAGTTCCATCAGGATCAAAGATTTAGTAAATTACTATTAATTGTTATGCAGGTGAAAACAATATACTGATATGAGTGAGTGCCAGGCTCCATAACAAGAAAATTTTTTTAAGGTAGAAAAGAAATACAGTGAATTTTGAAGATGTGGTGAATATTTCTTCTTCTGACACTATCAACAATGAAGTCAATCAAGAACAAACAAATAATTTGAGAGAATCATTGAAGTCAAAATAAATGTGTTCTAATGATGTTTCACACCACTTGTCACCATCCTGCATGGTTGAATGCTTAATGGAGCTCCCTGATACCCAAGTTAAATATTTTCATATGTAATGTGATGCGATTCTCAAGCAGAAAAAAAAATTAGGTTAATTATCCCTTTTGTAGCATTTAGTTGGAATAAAATAGTCCACTTTCCCCTGTGAAGCAATGAGGAGTTCATGCATAATGATAGTCAAAAGAGGCATAATACAGACACAATACCCCAGAAAACTGTTATGGAAATAGGCTAGGAACAATGAACAATGGGAAAACAACATGAAGAAAACATACATAAATTCACACTAATAATTATCATAACAAATTTGACTCCATTGCTTCCACTGTATCACTTCTGTGTTACCTATGTCAAATTTTAATTTCTCCCAAGCTAACTGTAAAATGATATAAAACTTTATAAATAAAAGCTTTGACTATTTTACTAGCCTGTGTATTCTTATCGTGAAGAGGAAATATTGATATGTCAGTAAGAGCTGATGATTTCATCAAAAACTCCTACCAGGTGATTTTTTAAATGCTGATTTCCAGTTTCTGAAGGAGAGCGGTAGTTAGATGTGAGGGGTAATTTTTTCTTGTTACTTAGTTTTGTTTGTTTGTTTGTTTGTTTTTACTCTTTGTAGTTGGCTTTCAACATTTTATTATTCAGTATGGACAATTTATGGAGATTTTTTTTATTTTCTAGGTGCTTCCTCTGGCAAAATGATTCAATTTTGTTATACATTTGAAATTTTTATTTCTTTTGTCCAGTTTTATTGAGATATAATTGACATACAGCACTGTATAAGTTTATGGTGTACAGCATAATGATTTGACTTACATCCATCATGAAATGATTACCACAGTAAGGTTAGTGAACATCCATCATATATATATAAAATTAAAGAAATATTTAAAAAAATATGTTTTTTCCTTATGTTGTTACTTAGTTTTATCCATTTATTTGCTTCTTTCTAACATCACAGGTTTGAAATGAAAACACAAAAGTTCCCAGGAGGCGTCAAAACATACCACTGAGGATATACAGATCCTAGAAGAAGAAGTTATTCTCAAAAGATTAGAAATCATAAAGACTGGTAAAAGATACTTTTACCATTGAGTTCAAACCTACCTAAGCAGATTGTACCTGAAGGCAGCGATGGCCTCCCTGGAGTGGTGGTACAATTTAAGAGGCATCAAAAGGGCAAGGGCATTTCTCTCACTGGATTTGTTATTATGTTTAACTACTCATTCCTTCCAAAAAAATATATTAGATAACTAACATTGGAGAATCATAATAGATTAGAATTATAACAGACGGTAGATATTGTATAATACAATTCATTAATCCCCTCAAAAGCACTGAGAAGTTGTTGAGATGAAGATAATCCTGAACTTTATCAAGAGAAATTTCTTGAAGTTAAACTTTCCAATTATGTACATACAAACTATACTTTTTTATGAAAACTTTTTTAAGCTAGTTCACTCACTGATAATTATAACTAACAATTATTGACCACTTAATACATGCCAGGCACAATGCCTAGGACTTCACCTATATTTCTCATTTTAATTCTTCCAGTCATTTAATGAAGTTGTAGGAACTAAAGGTTGGAGATTTAAATGAATTGCTCAAATTTCATACAACTATGGAAGGTCATGACCAAGATTGCTTAATATCAGAACTTGAGCATTATTTAATATGCTGTACATCTCCCTGATCTATATCAAAACCTTTTAAGTATTTGAAATCAGTTAATGGAGCTTTTGTGATTCTCCCTCAAGCAATGTATTCTCAGCATTGTTTTCCTTTTTTCCTAATCATTTACTTGGCTTTCATAAAATACTTCTTTCCAACTGTGCAAGATCTTTAAGTATAGAAATTATAACTAAATATATTAATAGAGATGTGTTGTAATCGATCCAGCACAGAGAAAGTCATGCTCTCCCTTCTGGTCACTTCATTTCTAATTAAATTGGACAGGAGTCTTGTTGCTTTAGACCATTGAGCCATACTGTTCAACCATGACAACATATTCTGTAGTTGTGTGTGTGTGTGTGTGCATGTGGGCGTATGTTTCAGAACCAAAAGTAGGATTTAAACTTTCTCCCAATTACATCTTATATTATTATACAAATCAAATAATTTCAACCTGCTAAATATTTCAAGACAACAAGTTGGTCATACATAACAATGGTACACTATCCGGTTATCTGTAGATTTTGTGAGAAAGTCACTTGGGGTCTCACCCAATCATTGATGAAAATGTTGAATATAAATTTCTAAGGAACTACACGATCAATTTGTTTTACATGTATTCATATGAGGTCGGGTTTTCCTACTGCCTTTGGAGGATAGAGAAGTGTGCATAGTTTGCACAGGTAGTAGTATACGCATGTGGGTAGGTCAAGTAAGCAGTTGGAAATCTGAGCTGGAGTTCAAAAGGGAAGACCTTTGTAAGATACTGATTTAGGTAGGAATCTGTGTAAAGGTGATGGCTGAATTATAAAATAGTCAAGGGAGTGAGCATAAAATAAGAGGTAATCGTTACTCAGATATTACACAATCTTGGGTGATCATATGTAACAAGAGAAGTTTAAAGAAGAGAAACTGGAGACTCAAAGAAGGGGATATTAACACTTTCCACTGTTAAACAAATGTCACAAATATGGCAAAAAACAAAACAGATATGGATAAAGAAGAGTTTATGAGGCATCTATAGGCAAGCCTCCAAACATGCACTCTGATGATCTCAATGTAATTCTCTAAAAAGAAGTAGCATATAGTGCATACTAGTGTGTACGTCATAACACTGAACATTCAGGATGATGCTTAGATGCTAGAGCAAGAATGTCCAATAACTTTATTCAACAGAAAGTGGTCCACACCATCCAGTTCTGGTGCATAGGAGAAATAGCTTGAAAACTGTATCAAGGATTATCTCCTGAAACTGAGGATTCAGTGATAGAGACTTACTTGTACATATGTGTATAAGAACTCTATGCTCTGTAGCATTTTAATCCCAGACCATTTTTGTCTTGTGAAGAAAAACCTGACATCATTCCTTTGGTGTGTATGTCTCCTAAATGTGAACTTTTGGAATGAGGCTCAGATCCTAGCACACAGCCACTAGGTTTCACAGGAGATCATGATGCTGACTGATAAAAAGAGCATTTTAGTAGGATGTTGAGAACAGAAAACAGATTGCAAAGTGTCAAAGAGTGGGTGATAGAGGAGCAGAATGTGGAAACAGACATAGTGAATGAAGATTATTCTGAGCAGGGACATTGAAGGGAAATTGAGAATGGTGCAGTAGCATGAAGAGGAAAGTTTTGTTGTCTTTTTCTGTTTTTTTCTTGTTTTTTTAAATGATGAGGAGTGAGGAGGTGAGCATATCTGTAGATTCAAGGGATGTCATCACTCCTGAAGAGGAGAATATTAAAGTGAGGAAATAATTGGTAGAATAATATTCCAGAGAAGATTACAGGAATGATAACAAAACTGCAGAGAAGTAGTTTAGTCTTCCAAATATCTCTAAGACTGATATTACTATGACATAATCCAAGGCCAGAATCTGGTCTTTTCAGCACAGAATCCTATAACTACTTGGTTTGTTTAAACCCTTGAGAGGTACCATTTATCAAAAAAATGTTATCAGTTTATGCCAGGTGTAATCCCTGCAGGACTGAGGGTCTGTTCTTATTTTCCCCTTCACAAAGTGTCTCTATCCATGACAGACAGGATGGAGCATTTCTTCTAGCTTTATCAAGGATTTACTGTAGTGAATGTCCCCAGGAAATTTGGTGGAGTTGCACCAGTTTGTTGGAGGACTTCTCTTTATAAACTTGTCTTCTCAGGGTCAGAGGTAGTGTTTTGGCCAAAGGCCTGGGAAGTAAAAAAAAGTTATCTAGCTTCACTAAAGGGTATTATTCCTAGCAAACTAATACTAATTGTATCTGGGTTTTATGTACAGTGTATTTCTAATCATTGTTTTAATTGTGTGGACTCATGGTAAAAATAGCAACATGGTAAGATATTCATACACAGTAGCCCTCTCATAGGATGGGCAAATATTATAGTCTTGAATGAAAGAAAGGGGCTGGTCTGGGAACATACAGAACGTGGGTCACATGGGCAGAGAGGTAAAAAAAAAAAAATCCCATAAAGACAATTAGAATTTTCATGGTCACTCTAACTGACTTTGTAAGCAGCTGTCTGGAAATGCATTTATTCATGCTTAAGTCAGAGGTGATCAAGTTTAAGACAGCTTATGGGCATTCTGTTATTCTTTGAAGGTGGCTATGCATTTGTGCAAAATTTATGTGGAGAGAGGAATCCATAATTTCTGTATTCTTACCACTTACACATTGAGCATATTTCCACTCTATTTTATACAAATTCTAATCATATATATATACACACATACATATATATATAATACATATAACTGCTATTTATTGTATTCTATTTTTAAAAATTCTAATCTATTTTTTCCTCCAGGTAGGGGAGAAATCTTTTTGTTGACTTTCTTTGGGGTAGTAGAAATAGGCACATTTATTTTCTCTCTATATAGGACAAGAGATAAAACAGCAGTTATCTTTTCATAACTCCACTTCTCATTTATCACATGGCATGATATAACATTTACCCACTTCACTCCACAATGTACTCCACTCGTTTTATTCTTAAACTTTTCTTTTCCCACATGTTTTCCTACATTTATTCATTTATTCATTCATTTGTTCATTCAAAAATTACTTAGTGCCTTCTTTTTTTTTTTTTTTTTTTAAATTTATTTATTTTATTATTTTATTTTATTTATTTATTTCTGGCTGCATTGGGTCTTCGTTGCTGCACGGGCTTTCTCTAGTTGCGGTGAACGGGGGCTACTCTTCGTTGTGGTGCATGGGCTTCTCATTGCGGTGGCTTCTCTTGTTGTGGAGCACAGGCCCTAGAGCTCTCAGGCTTCAGTAGTTGTGGCACACGGGCTCAGTAGTTGTGGCTCGCGGGCTCTAGAGCACAGGCTCAGTCGTTGTGGGGCACGGGCTTAGTTGCTCCGTGGCATGTGGGATCTTCCCGGACCAGGGCACGAACCCGCGTCCCCTGCATTGGCAGGCGGATTCTCAACCACTGCGCCACCAGGGAAGCCCACTTAGTGCCTTCTTAATCAAGGATGAAACGTGATCTCTACCCATAGTCTTTTGGGATGGAGGTAGAGGACAGGTGATAAATACATAAAACAATAAAATTTGGGGCAGATGATAAACTCTGCATAAGAGAAAAACTATGTTATGGAGTTTAGAATAATGAAGGATTATATTAGAGTGGAATTGTTGTGCAGGTATGGGAGTGTATTGAGGAAGTTTAAGCAAGATTCATGAAAGAAACTGAATTTAGACTGTGATTGAAGGATGGAGTGTGGGGATAGGGAGATAACTGGGAAAGAATGCACATGAGAGACAGCCATATCATAGCCCAAATTCAAAGGATTTGCAGAACCAAACTGACAACGATTTGCAGAATTAAACTCATCTGTTGAGGTCTGGACTACTAGGAAAAGAGTGACACAATTAACAGCTTTAAAAAAAGGCAGAAGAGGAGTCCAGCTCAAGATGACAGAGTAGGAAGATCCTGAGCTCGCCTCCTCCTACAGATACACAAAACTACAACTACATATAGAACAACCACGCCCTGAGAATGACCTGAAGATGAGCAGAACAGATTTTCTATAACTGAGGATATAAAGAAAAGGCCACATTGATATGGGTAGGAGGGGCAGACACATGGTCTAGGCACTCCTGGTGCAGTGACGACAAGTGGAGAAATATCACCAGCTGCAGGATTTCCCCCCAGGAGTGAGGGGTCCAAGCTCCATGTTGGGCTCCCTATCCTGGGGACTTGCACCAGGAAGATGATCTTCCATAATATGTAGCTTTGAAAACCAGTGGGGCTTATGTCAGGGAGAGCCAGAGGGCTATGGGAAACCAAGACTCTGCTCTTGAAGGGCTTGTGAACAAACTCACTTGCACCAAGCCCCAGCATAGAGGCAACACCTTGAAAGTGCCTGGGTCATATGAGAAGGAGATTTGTTGAATAATTTTAGGGTGTGTGCTGGAAGGGCAGGGAGCTGGTGGAATTTTCTCTGGCAATAGAAGCGGGACTAGGGCCATTTTCATTTTTTTATTTTTTAAATCTCCTTTCACCTAGCTGGCCCAGGTACTGGTGGACACCATTTCTTTCACTCCTCATCATCCTAGCTAACGCTATGCACCCCACTCCAGCACTCCCCTGAGGACCTGCACTTCCAAATTGGCTGCCACACTGCTCCACCCAGCAGGCAACCCTGGCCAGGACTGGTGTCCCTACAAAGTCACAGCCAGTTGCACCAGAGCCAACCTTACATATCAGCATGCATCTGCAGCATTTGCGGCCAGACCTCATAGACAGCAGGGCTGGGGGTCATATACCTAATACATAGAAACAAACATAGAGAGTTATTCAAAATGAGGAGACAAGGGAATATCTTCCAATGGAAAGAACAAGACAAAACCCCAGATAAAGAATGAAATAAAATGGAGATAAGTGATTTACGAGATATAGAGTTAAAAGTAATAGTAATAAAAATGTTCACTGAACTCAGGAGAAGAATGGATAAACTCAGTGTGAACTTCAACAAAGTGATAGAAAATATAAAAAAATAACCAATTGGAACTGAATAATACAATAATTGATATGAAAAATACTCTACAGGGAATCAACAGGAGATTAGAGGATGCAGAAGAATGATCAGTGATCTGGAAGACAGGGTAGTGGAAATCAACTAATTGGAATATTAAAAAACTTCTTTTTAATTAAAAAAAAAGAGGATACTATAAAGGACCTCTGGGAAAACAGCAAGTATACTAACATTCACATTATAGAGATCTCAGAAGGAGGAGAGAGAGAGAAAAGGACAGAAAACCTACCTGAAGAAATAACAGCTGAAAAATTCCTTAAAAATTCCTGGCAAAGCAAACAGACATCCAAGTCCAGGGAACACAGAGACTCCCAAACAACATGAACCCAAAAAGATGTACATCAAGACACATTACAATTAAAATGTCAAAAGTTAGAGATAAAGAGAGAATCTTAAAGGCAGCAAGAGAAAAACAACTTGTTATGTACAAGAGAACCCCCATTAGACTATCAGCTGATTTTTCAGCAGCAACTTGACAGGCCAGAAGAGATATCTGCACTCCCATGTTCATTGCAACATTACTCACAATAGCCAACATATGGAAGTAACCTAAGTTTCTATCAACAGAAGAATGGATAAAGAAGATGTGGTGTGTATATATATTGTGTATTACAATGGTATATTACTCAGCTATAAAAAAGAATGAAATCATGCCATCTATGACAACATGGATAGACATAGAGGGCATTATGCTGAGTGAAATAAGTCAGACAAAGACAAATACCATATGATTTCATTTATATGTGGAATCTAAAAAAAAACAAACAAAAACCAAAAATAGATTCATAGGTACAGGTAACAAACTGATGGTTGCCAGAGGAGTTGGGAGTGAGGATTGGAAAGTTAGGCAAAATAGATAAAGGAGATTAAGAGGTACAAAGTTCCAGTTAAAAAATAAATAAGTCATAATGATGTAGCATACAGCATAGGGAATAAAGTCAATGATATTGCAATAACTTTGTATGTGACAGATGGTTACTAAACTTATGGTGGTCAATTTGTAATGTATATAAATGTCAAATCACTATGTTGTACACCTGAAACTAATATAATATTATATGTCACCTATATTTCATTTTTTAAAAAGGCAGAAGAGAAGATTTATGAAAAGGAAGATCTTGAATTTGTGGGAAGGATAACCAGGTGAAGGCAATCTCAGAAAAGGACTCGAATTGGATAGATTTGTCAAAACTGAAGATATACAAATGAATGACGGAGATTATGCATAAAATGTGCATATTTCTGGGATGGATTGAGTTTATCTTCTGATTTTACACTTGAAGAAATTGAGGCAAACATGTTTGCCATGATATATTTAGTGGATCAATGATACAGACAGGAGAAAAATACAAGTCTCGAGTTTTCTTCATCAAACTATTGTTATATATTTCTGAAATTTTAACAGTCAGTGTTTGATCAGAGAAGCAGAATCACTATGGGTATTACAGAATATGAGATTTATTATAGAAATTAATCTCTAAGCAGTCATGGGAGCTACTTAGGCAATCTAGTGTAATGCTGTTGCCCCTGCATCTGGTGTTTTCTTGTCGTCAGCAGGGCTGGAGGTTGGGAAGGAAATGTAATGTACATAGTTGGAAACAAGGAAAAGCTGGAATCCATGAAGAAAACAAACAGGAACTCCCAAAGACAAACTGGTACCCATGCCTGTCTCTCACAATCTCCAATCATGGTGATAGAGATGGTACTCATGATAAGCTGGCTCTCTTTCCTCCACAACTGGTCATGCACCTGGCCCAGAATTCTAAGAAACTGATCCAACAGGAGGATCTCCAACAGGACCTGGGAAGCTGCTGAAACAAACACTGCCTCACACAAACAAGAGGAACCAGCAGACTCAGCAATGTGCGTGGGCTTCGACAATGCCTGGCTCTATTTTGACCTACCGAGCATAAAGAGATGGCTGCTGCTTCACTTTCACTTTCCAAACCCTGAGTTAATTTCTCCTGTGGCCCACTAGGAAGCATACAGGAAGGGAATTCTGGAAAATATAGTTCCAACTTAGCTAAGTTGACATAACGCAAAGCCACCAGAGTCTATCCCTTGACAATTTAGCATTATACCATCTTAAACCATTCTTTTAATCATACCTAAAAGTTCCAAGTAAATACAATAGCCAAATTGTGTTTTTACTCAGTATGATGCAATTACGCCACATACAACCAAAAACGCCTGACCCTCTCCCCTAAAAAAAAGATATCAAGTCCCTTTATCCATCTTTGCACAATGCTTAGTTTTCTTCTGAGTCACTATTCCCTTTTGATATCTGTCATTTAAATAAAGAGATATGATGTTGGCAACTGTTAATACAGTCTATGTTAAATAGGGGGATGTGGTAGGGGAAGAGAATTGACTTGTGTTACCCATATATATTCACATAAAAATTAATAAATATTCATAACTATTGCAGATTCTGATTTTTGCAACTTATCATGTGGTTGAGCTGATATTTATCATTTTCTTTTTCTGTTACCCACTCTAAGTTCCCTTTTCCTTCAGTAAGCACTTCAGCTGATCACGGTTTCTTGCCAGGTGGAGTGACCCAGATCCTCATTTGGGACACTAGTAGTACTGGGACATTAGTAGTACTGCATGTGTTGGGTTGTAGCTTTTTTGTTGTTGTTGACTTTTACTACAGGATATCAGAGGAGAGACTTTGGAGGAACTTTATTCTAAACATTCTCCTCCCTAATTTAGGTATGTAAAGCATCCCAGTTTTTCTTTCCAAGTCAGGATCAATCAACCCAGCCAGCAGAGTAAACCTCTTCCTAGCCTGTTGATTGACTGGCTTGAGAAGCCTAGACTGGCCAGGTATTTAATATTTGTGTGAGTCTGGATCCAATTTTTGGCACCAAAATCTTATTGTAGTTACTAGTGTAGTTACTATTGCTGCCTATAATAGTGCACAACCTAGTGGTGTAAAATAACAACTATTTTATTTTGCTCACTATATGTGGGTCAGGAAGGTGGGAAGGGCCCACTTGGGAAATTCTCATTTGGTTGCAGTTAGCTGTTGGCAGGGGTGGCAGTGGGCTGCCTGGGCTGTAAAAAATGGTTTGCTTATAGGGCTGGTAGGTGAGGCTGGAGTTCAGGTGGGCTATCAACTCCAAGTCTTGGTTGGTCATATTTTTTACATGGTGGCTGGCGTTCACCAGAGTGAATATCCTAATAGAACTAGGAAGAAGCTGCATGGTCTTTTACGACCTGGCTTCAGAAGTTCCACTGTCCTCTACTGGTCAAAGCAGTCACAAGCTTGACTTGTTTCGAGGAAAGTGTATACCGACCCTAACTTCTGATGGAAGAATGTTGAAGAACCTGGGACCATATTTTTAAAAACTATGATAATGGACTTTGATTCCTTTCACATTCTCTACACTCCTCTTCGTTTAGACTACCCACAATTTTCCAATTACCTTGTGTTTTCAAAAGTATGAGCAGCAGTACATACATTGCTTTTTGCTCCAGTGACATCTTAAGCTTGTGTCTCTTCCTATCAAGATTCTGTTATTTTTAGATTGTGCTTTAATTATTATTCATTTCTTTATTCATTCATTCACTCATTCAACAAATATTAAGGTACTTTAGATTTCAAAAAGCATATCCAAATGCCTTTTCCTAGAGGTGAATTTTTCCCTTTCTTGAGTCATCAAGTTATTCATTAAACTCAAATTGCCCTCTCTATCTATTGTCTCAAATTATAACAAGTCTGATTTATGTTATTCTCCCTCTACCCCAATTATATGTGTTTTTTTTTTTAATGCAGTGAATGTATTTTGTATTTCTACCCCTAAATTTACGACACTTTATTAAACAGACATTATTAGTGGCATAGATAGCTGGGTGACTGAATGGCTGTCTGGCTGGACAGCTGGACAAATAGACAGGTAGACTGATAGCTGGATGAACTAAGACAGGAATATAAATGACTTCATTTTCATTTACCTTAGTAGAAATTAAGATCTTCCTTTAATGCCTTAATTGTGCAGAAACAGATAAAGTTCAAAAGTGGCTTTACTTTTGCTGCTGTAGTATAGACAGAATGTCTTAGATAGAATGTCTAATAGAGAGAATGTCTTTATCAACAATATAGAAGTTACATGCTACAATGACCCCTTTCCTAAGACTCACACCTCTTTCAGGTGTATACCCAGATGGGACAGAGAGACTAGGCTATAAAATGAAATGAGGATTCTGAGAAAGTTCAAAGTCTATTATGGAAAATAAATTGAGAAAAATTCTATAAGTTAAGCTGAGCTAGTTGACTGCAATACTGAGATAAAGTATTTTTTTTCTTTCAAAATTTTATTGGCAAAATCAACATATTAAATGCATATTTTGTACCTGGTACTATGATAAATGCTCTCAAAATTAATGTATACTTATATTTGGACAGTATACATATGCATTTTTTGTGAATGTTGTTTATCTCAGAATCTGTTACCTGCATCTGTAAAATTCAGATAACATAATAATAAATAATACATCTCTTGGAATTAATTGTGAATATCAGCTAGAATGAAGCAGCTCAGGTTAGATAAAAAACAAAACTTTATTCTGCAAAACCAAACTTTAAACTCAAAAGTAAACAAGCCAAAAAAATTTTGAAAGAATATGTCCTATTAGTTCAAGTCAGTTTTATTAACAACAAATATCTATAAGCTCTAGCTAAATGACCAGCTTCTCGAAGACTATAGTTGTTTCACCTTACTTTAGTGTATATCACTTCAGATCCTCTAACATCCCTATATGATCATTGAAGGCATTCAATAAGCACTTAGAACTAAGGCTGAATGAATGAATTCATACATAAATGAATGCAGAAATAAATACATCCATGTTTGGAAAGCATATTTCTCTGTGTAGGTAAGCTTGCTTTGTGAAATCTTTGGTATTACTCTTCTCAGCAATTCTTTCTTCAAAGATGAAATAAAATCTGTGGCATGAATTATTAGTGATCCCAAATGAGTCAAATTCAAATTAATAAAGACTTTATATTCTTCACTACACTTGTGCATGTGACAAGTGTATTGTCTGGTTCAGAATTCTACGAAAGAGCCATACCAGGTGTCTGTTGTTCTGGCTTGTTCCTAGAAGAGCTCCGTACACATGGTGGTATTTAATTCCTCTTGACAATGATTATGACATGTGGTCAGAAAATGAAGTTAGGTGCCTTGGACACATACATCATGTTAATTCCCTACAGCAACACCTCTTAGACATGACCTAAAACCCCAACCTGGGGCTTCAGAAAGAAGTGAGAATTTGAGTGATTTAGTTGAACTTTAGAAAGACCTGGTGCTGTTTTAAACTATCACACCTAATTTAATGCAATTAAGCATGACTGACATTTTCTTTTCAGGAAGGAATTAGAAACAAGCTGGCAAGGAGAAAGAGTAACTTCCCCTGCCCCAAATAGACAGCTCTCCCAGGGTGAAGTTGAGCTCATTAGCAGGGCAAGATGTTGATAATAAAGGAAGAACACTCTACCGTCAGCTACTGCCAGTTTATTATCATAAGCGCGATGCTGTCCCTCAGCATAGAGCTACGGAAGATTGTTCTTTGGGGGGGAATTCTTTAACTGGATGAGATTTGTTGCAGTCATATTTCAAACTGACACTCAAAATGCCAATCATTTACTTTCAGGTAATGAAATCGATCTATTGTATTTCTGTGCAGTACACGGAATAGCTTAAAGCTCAGTAAACATTTTCTTTTCACTTTTTTTCTGACATGGCCAAAATTAATTAGTGATTTATTGTCAGCACATTGCAAGGAAGCTTATCAAGTTAAAGTAGAGTCTTTCCATATCGGCCCCCTCTTACCCACTAAAGGAAATCTTGAAAAGTCTTGTTTTATAACATTGTAGTTATTACACCATACTTCTCTGCTGATTTTACTGAGTACATTTTATATGCTTCTGGATACACTCATTTTGTATTACCATTACACTTTTAAAGGGAAAAGTTAATAATTATAGAAACTTCTCAAATTAGCTGTGTCTATTGGAACATCAAATATCTTAACAAAATTATTGCCAGATATTCAATCTCACAGTAAAAGCAATCCCGGCGTTTATTTTTATTGTTGCTTTTAAGAGTTCCTTCTTCCCACCCTTGCTCTTTTCCCTCCATCTTCCTTTCACAAGTCTCCCTGAGTGGGTCTATATGTATCACTGAGAGGAGAGCTGGGGAGCACCTTGAAAGGGTTGCTATGGGAATGGATTGCTTCCCACTATTAATAAAGTTCCTACTTAATAGTCTGACTCTGGGAAATAGTATTGAGGTTTCAGACAAAATGATAGAAATCTAGCTGAACACAGAAAAATGAGGGTAATCATAAAAACTTTACCTTTTGGTTTTGTATACCTAATAAATATAAATTCTGGCTTTGTAAATACTTTGTAAACATTTGCTTCATTTATTGTAAGTAGTAAACCCTTATCTCTCTGAAGACAACTGATATCAAATAAATGATTTATATAAATATCCTAAATCAGGCACTTTGATTACTGAAGATGATTATTATTTGGACAAAGTGAACAAATCATTTATTGCAGTGAATTTTCATTAGAGAAGACTCAGTAAAACCAAGAGACAAATTGCTGCTGAGGAGGTCTGGGTGACAGGATGCTCCATTCTATGGTAACTGCACTTTGTTAAGAAGTCTACAGAGCAATGTTGTAGTCTTGACTTCCTGATTATCAGAAAGATCTAAATAGTCAATACAGAAATCAATCTGTCACTGTCACAGGCTGGGCACCCTGGGGAGCAAAGATGGAGATTAGTGGGATTAACATGCAGCAGTCTGTTGGAGAATACTCTCGGTATAAGTACCTGTGAGGGAATGAAGGAAGCCAAATTGGGCAAATGGAGTAGTTGAACTTTGTCGCAATTGCAACAAAGACCCAGCCAACCATACTGGGAAATCTAGAGCTGGGATGGTCCTTTAGACTTGTCCCAGTTTGGAGCAAGAAGACTAGACATTTATACCCCTGCATCAATCAGTCATTAGATGTGAAATGCACTCTTGATAGGGGCATGAACTTGCATAACACAATAACTTTTGGGTCATAATCCAATAATTTTTGGGTTATTCAGCTCTGTTCATCCAGAGAGGAACTCAGCTGAGAGAAGTTGGCCATCAACATTCCCAGCAGCTGGGAAATGAATGCCATAGTCCTGGAGGGGAGATCTGTGCGATGAATCATGACATTCACTACTCCAACAAAACAGAGTGCACATACCCTTGGCACAGAAATCCCTCTTGGGAGAATCTATCATAAAAAAATAGAGGCAGTAACATGTAAAGAATTATGTGCAAAGATATTTATATTAATGTTTTATAATTAAAAATTTATGAAGAAAATCAATGTGCTTAAATAGGTGAATGGTCAAATGCATTACAGTGTATTCACACAATGAACAATTATAAAGCTAGTGAAGATAAATTAGTACATAATGTATACTACTCTGAAAGAATCTTCACAATATATTACATAGGAGGAAAACCGTTGTGGAAAATATGTTTGGTCTAAATTTATTTGCATCATCCTTTTTGTAAGGAGTAAGCATGATTTAAATTATGCATTATAGAAGTGGCTATATATGCTTGCATATTCACGGAAAATAACATGGAAGGATTCATACCAGGGAGTAAACATCAATTATTTACAGGGTTGTTTAGAGACTATTAATTGTTCCTTTGTATTGGTTTTCTTGTTATATCAGTATGCTTTAATTGAAAAAAATGGAAATGTAAAAAAGGGATTTATTAAACTTGGGGATTCTATGTGCCTCAGCAGGTATGTATGCAGAATTTTAAAAGCTGACTGTACACATTAAAAGTCATTTTTCCCTAGTTGTTTTTTGTATCTTTCTTCAGGTTCCAGTGTTTTGATCAGCTGAACATCCTTTTCACAGAAAATATACATAGTCAAATAATACCACATAAAGATAACTATCTATATAACTATAATATTAGGGGAGATGGGCCTCTCAAAAGCCAAGCTACTCTTCCCTAATTCTAGTATAACTTTATTATTTGCATATGAAGAAAATAAAGCCCAGGTAGGTTAAGTGACTTGTTCAGGGTCACAAGTCTGTTAGTGGTAAAGCAAGTTTAGATCCCAGGTAACTCTTCCTCCTGTTACATGATTTGTACTCTTCTGTATTCTCATGAACACCTTTTTATTTTCCCATTTAAACCTATTGTCTTTACCTCTTGTGATGGATTATGTTACTACTATGTATATCCAACTATTCACTCCCTCCTCTGTAACAGGATTACATAAACTCATGTGTTGTTGTTTGACCGGCAGCTCCTTAGAGAAGAAGAGAGTGATCCCATTGTCACGCTTGGCCATGTGACTTGCTTTGACCAATGGAAGTGAATGTGTTTATACCACATCTGGGCAGAAACTTCAACAATTTCAAAATTAAGCTCCAGCTCTTGTTCTTTGCTCTCTGCTTTGAGAATAACATGTCCCAAATAGGGTCTGCTCCTTCAACCTGGCCAAGTGATAAAAAGTGATACATTAGGAGGCAAAACATGTGGGCTGATAGATGGACCAACAGTTGTGTTTATTTTGCCTTGCATGGGTGTTTAAAACTTATTTCAGCAAATACTCAACACTGAAGAAATTTCTCATGAAAGTGTGGATTTCTGGATCGTCTTGAAAAATAAACAAGGTCTGGTAACGCTGAACATTCACTCCTGCATTAGAATAATTTGCCACTATAAAGTAGTGTTTTCCATTTTAGGTAAGGCATGTAATCTCCAAATGACTTGCTAAACTCTTATCTATCTTGTTCCTGAGTTTGGGGCTCCAACAATACATATATAATATACACTGTTACTTAATAATAATAAAATAAAAACAATTTGATAACTTTTAAAGATGTCGATACAATAAAAATACTTATTGGAGGTTTATGCAGAAATTACTGTGTTGTATAGTATTCAAAAATATAAATAAATGTTAAGGCTAAGATCCTGCTCTAGTTGGGTGGGTAGGGGTGCCTATAATCTACTGAACTAAAACTGATATGATCACATAAAAATATGATTAACCACATAAAGGAGTCAAAGATGAAATTACTAATAAATGCTACTTCTAATCAGAGCTATGAGAGTGCAGAGAGGCAACCCCAGGGCCTAGGAGGTCGGTCACCAGCAGAGGTGGGATGTGATCTTGATTTTGAAGGAATGAGTGGGATTCAGATATGCAATGAGTATATTAAAAGGGATACATGGTATTCAAGCATTTTAAAGAATAGAGGGTAGTTAAGTCAGATGATAGAATGAAAGATTTATATAAAATAATAGACAAGATGTGGCTAGAGAAGTGTTATAAGACAAAATTCTGGAGGGGTCTTGAATGAGACTGGTGTCTATATTTTTGGACAATAAGTTGTTGATGATCCTATGTGAAAGGTCGAGAAATACAGCTGCCTGCAAGCTCGTTCTTTAAAAATTAACTTCAAGCCTGTGCTACAGAACGTAGACGTGGGTATATTAATAGATCTGCTGGAATCAATACCCAAAGTCAGCCAGAGGCTGTGTCTAAGGCTCTAAAGGACACACCATGGAAGGCATAATAAGAGCCCAGGCTCGTTACACTACAGTGAAATCTGCCAAATTGGTCTCAAACATATGCTTAATTGGCTTATGCTATAAGAAACAAATTAGAGATTAAAAAATAAGTTAAACTGTGAAAACCTTGATTCACAGAGCTATTTTGTTCTAAAATGTGTAATGATTATAACTCTGGATATAGAATGCTATCCATGGAGGTAACGTGGCTTGGTAACTGAGAGCTCTGTCTTAATACTCAAACAGACATTGCCTCCTGACTGTACCCTCCCACCTTCTAGCACTCTGACCTTAGTGCATCACACAGGCTCCCTGTACTTCAGATTCTTCTACTGTAAAACGGAGATAAAATTATTATTTACCTCATAAGATTACTGTGAGATCAAATGGGGGCAATACACGTAAATTGCTTAGTACTCTGCCTCTCACATAGCCAAGGTTATTATTTCTACTGTCTATTGCAGGAGTTCCCTACCACTCCAACCTTAATCCTCTCCCCTCTTCTGCTCATTCTGGGCACTGCCATAATGCGTACCTCTCATCTTAACTCTTTTGTTCAAAAAATTTAATAACTACCCTAATGCCTAAAAATAACATCCTCCATTCTTTACCCTGGACTTTCCTTCTGAGACCTGGCTTTGCTGTGTAATTTTCTAGAACATCTTCACTGAACCAAATATAACATATCTTACATTTTTCTCAATACACTCTGGGTTCCCTATGGGAAAGCCAATAACTTCATAGAGATTCATCTGAAGAATCACTACCACCTGCAACCAGACTACAAGATTCATTCACTCCTTTTCCATTTTTCTCCATTTTTTCATCATCATGTGGTCACTGAGCCAGCTGAGGATCTAGACTCTTGCCATTCTTAATTTTTTTCACATTGCGACAGCTTCCAAACCCTTGCCGTCTTTTTTTTTTTAACATCTTTATATAATTGCTATATATAATTGTATAATTGCTTTACAATGGTGTGTTAGTTTCTGCTTTATAACAAAGTGAATCAGCTATACATATACATATAGCCCCACAGTTCCTCCCTCTTGCGTCTCTCTCCCACCCTCCCTATCCCACCCCTCTAGGTGGACGCAAAGCACCGAGCTGATCACCCTGTGCTATGCGCCTGCTTCCCACTAGCTGTCTGTTTTACATTGGGTAGTATATATAAGTCCATGACACTTAAAGCTGGAGCTGCACATCCTATTCCATCTGCACCCTAGGACGTTAACCTCACTTAAATATCCCAAAGTCTGACTGTTGCCCACTTCCTCAATAAATTTCAACCCATTCAAAAAACATTCTTCATTATGATGGAATTTCCCCCCAACATTTCTTTTCCCTATATAGAAGCCTTAAAATTACCTAGATGGCATTTACAACAAAAATAATCCCACCTTATTGCTTATGGCATCACTTGTCTTGAGGTTTAATGGTTAGAGGAACTTTATCACTATTGTAACAACGTTTCCTTTTTTCTCTTGCCTAAGACTCAACAAACATTGAGGGTCTACAATATTCCAGCTATACTGTGGGTTGCAGGAGAAACAGAGGAAAGAGTCTCTATTCTCACACAGCCCACAGTTCCCTGTTCGGAGGCAACTCAGTTAAGTGCAATATTTTTCAAGCCTTTTTTTAAATTATTTTTTTATTATTTTATTATTTTATTATTTTTCAAGCCTTTTTTATTATTACCCAGTTAGAATACTTTTTTACATTATGACCACACACACGCGTGCACACACACACACACACACAATGGAAGAGCAAAGGTGGTCAATCAAACATGCAAAAAAGCAATCACAGTGCACTGTGACAATCGCTGTGGTCAAAATGTATGCACACTGTCTAGTTGTCTTATCCATCTTGTTCTTTAGAATCTGGCGAAGCATCATCTGTAAATTCGGTGCTAAGTAAATACGTACAGAAGTAATAAACCTGTTGGTAGAATTTTAAAATTAGCTCTTTATTACTAAGACATTTTAAATTTAATTCATAAGCTAATTAAAATGTTTAATTGCTGAGACTTTTACATTTTGTTGAACGTAGTAGGAAAGCCCTTCCAATGATAAAGATTAAATGAAATACTGATAGAAAATTTTTATATGTGAAATCACTATACCTATTAAAGGATTTACTTTAAGATATCTCTTGAATTATATTATACACTCCTTATAATATATTTGCTCACTTTGTGGATGTATATTTGCTCACTTTGTGGCATCTACGTTCATCTCACTTCCTGGATTTCAGTCATCCTTCCCCACCCATCAATCAATGACATAATACTATAAGAAAATAAGCATATTTTTTCAAATATTCTATTAATAAGAGTGAGATTTTTTTCTTATATGAAATAAGGTTTAAAAGCTGTCAGCTTCTAAATGTCCCAGCTTCTATAAAATGTCAGATTTTCAGTTTCCTCCTGGACAAAATACACAAATATTCTATTCCCAGATCTTCAAGGCACCAATAACTCTAAGTGGCTTTACATAACCTGCTGTTCCTTCACTTGGGCCATTTTTCCCGATATTTAGGGTGGCAGTTTTCAAATCCATAGCTATCTACAATTCTCATGTTCATAATTTGGATCTATTTATTGGTAGTCATAAAAATCTCTCTTTTTAGAGCATTACAACATCATTTAACATCAAAAAATCTATACATCTCTTAAATCAAAGGGTCAAAAGTTGCTGTTAGGGAATACCAAAATTTAAAAACATAACTTACACAGGAAAAATATACCTGTGAAACCATATTTTAGTTAAAAGTCAACTGAACACTTTCAATTATGAAGAAATTGTCTGCTTTCTGCTACTGTTACCTTCTATCTACTAACAAACACAAATATGTTTAATATCTCAAGTATTTTGGGGTGGATGAATTACAGGTGATGAATAAGTCAACTTTACAATCTAAATCTGTGCTATTTCTCAAGAGAAATCAGAGCAGTGTTTGCCAATAGAACAGTCAGAGAATTTGGTGTGGAACGATGTAAAAGGCAATTATTTCAATAATGTCACTCCTCAAAGTGAAAGTTTATCAAAGTTGGTAATAACATGGATTTTCAAATTATGATGTCTCTAGTTAGGTGCATTTATTCATTCAATAAACATGTCTAATAAGCATTTACTGAGTCCTAATGTAAGCTAGACAGCATGCTAGGTGACTGGGAACTAGAGTAAAATATCTCTGACAGCAGGAATTTACATGTAATGTGGAGGTGGCAAAAATTCAGGTAACATGTGGATCTACTACACTAAATTTTCCTCCAGCAGTAGTAAGCGAGATAATTTTAGGTCGCACACAGTTGAAAATTTGTGTTTTGCTCATTGTAAATATTTCAAAGCCACTTTGTAAAAAAAAAAAAAAAAGATACAATCATGGTGCTGATACACATTTTTCTACTTAAATAAATTTATGTTAAAATGGACTTAATTTAATGAAGTGTATTTTATAAGTAATTGTGCTCATATAGTAAAAATTGTGAAGGATTTTATACTAATGACTCAAGTTTGGGAAACCTTGACTGGCAAGCATCAAATGTTGCTCTCAACCCTCAGATTTTCTAAGCCAAAGATTGAACTTTCAGAGACTTAAATCCAATAGGAAAAAAATGTATTACTGTGCAAATGATTACTATATTCAGTAATAGTCCCTTGTTTTTTGTGTTCAAATGAGGTGTTGCCTTTTCTCAATTTCAGCTAGCTGAATAAAATTTTAGCAGGGGAAGGAGGGAGACTCTGAAGAAATAGAGCCCTCCCAAAGAAATTACCCTTGTGAAACAGATCTACACTCAAACTAAACTATGACTTGGAAAAGTAGAGCTGGATAGCTCCATTATTTGGGCATTTGGGGAGGGAGCATGACCTGAGCCTGAGGAGCTGAAATACTAAGAAGTGAGAACTTAGCAATGAGCCAAGGAGGCAGTAAGAGTAGCAAACTAGCTACTGTAAAGCAAACTTTTCTACCCAACCTAGTATCCAGAGGGATCATCACGCATATTACAGCAAGTACATTTGATGAGCAACAGTGATGTTAGACATCAAGATAGTGCACAAATTATGCCCAATACAACCTGATTCAACATCTTAAGTTGATAAGAAAGCAAAAATCAGAATTTTCAAGCCCGTTAATTATACAACTAAAGTTGCAGAACTAAGCAACCTCAGTTATTATGAAATGAGAGCAAAACAAAAATTACTTTGCATCGACTGTTTAAAAAAATCTTCAGAGACACAGTATAATCCATTTCAAGTAATGTGGGCTTGCTCTTTTTCACAAATCGCAGTTAAGTTAGCTTACCTTCATTCTGACAGTTTGCAATGCATTTATTCCTGTTAAATTTTATCTTGTGGGATTTAGCTTACAATGACGATTGCCAAGATTCCTTTGAACCAGATTTGTCATTCAACATAGTTTCTGTCATTTATGACATTTTTTGGTGTGTTAGTTTGATGAAAATGTGTTCTGTGTGTTCATGCAAATGGTTTAATATTTTAACAGTTATATAAATTCTCCACCATATAGGAAAGTGAATGGTACAACAAATTCTCATGTACTTACCACCTATAACTCAGTTCCAACAAATTTTAACTTTTGCCAATGTCATTTCATTTATTCCCCTACTTACCACCAATATGTATCACTGCACTTAAATAACTTAGCATGTAATATTTCAATAAAGCTGGAAAAAATAACTCAGCATACATTTCTAATAAGACTTTTAAACATAGCCACAATGACATTATTATACCTGTGAAATTAACAATATTTTGTTAATATCATCTAATACTTAATCCATGATAAAATTTCTATATATAGTTGATCTGTTCAAGTCAGGATCCAAACAAGATTTGCACAATTGCATCTGGTTTATACATCTTAAAAGTCTTTTTAAATTTATAATAGTTCTTCTTCCCTTTCTTTTTCATATTAGTCACTTGTTGAAAAAAACTGTCTTATAATATTTTCCACATTCTTGCTTTAGCATTTGGCTGTTATCTATATTGTTTCTCTATCTTTCCTATTTCCTATCAACTCAATTAGAGCTAGAGATGTAATCAGACACAGGGTTAATTACTGGTGCGGCTACTCCATAGGAGGTACCACGTATGCCTTAATGCATCTTACCAGGAGGAATATATTTGTCCAGCTAGGTAAGACTGAATAGCTGGTTCAGGTGTTTAAACCTGATTCATCAATTAGCTTCTCCATCAATCTTTCTCCTAATGTTTGAGCATTCCTTGGTGATCATTTCCTAAATCCACTATTTTACTGTGTTTCTAAATGATCATTTTTTCTATTCAACCATTCCTTCTGCATAAATTACCTGAAATTGTCCTATAAAAATTGTTCTCAAATGTTTGGTTACTCTGAAATATATTTGTACAAGAGAGGCAGAAAAAGTGCTAGGTTGTTTCCTTTATTTATTTTCAAAATAATGAGTAGGTGAGACCAACTAACCTCCCAATATGATGGTATTTTAAAATGTTATTATTAAATATATATATATATAGGAATTTTGATACTTCATTGTCTTTTGGGGGGCCAGGGTGTCATGCTCAAATTGTCCCATCTTTGGTCATTGGAAACCACTTGAACTTGGTTCTTCTCTTGTTTTTTCTACTTTTTTTTTTTTTAACATCTTTATTGGAGTATAATTGCTTTACAATGGTGTGTTAGTTTCTGCTTTATAACGAAGTGAATCAGCTATACATATACATATATCCCCATAGCTCCTCCTAGCTCCTCCCTCTTGCGTCTCCCTCCCACCCTCCCTATCCCACCCCTCTAGGTGGTCACAAAGCACTGAGCTGATCTCCCTGTGCTATGCAGCTGCTTCCCACTAGCTATCTATTTTACATTTGGTAGTATATATAAGTCCGTGCCACTTTCTCACTTTGTCCCAGGTTACCCTTCCCCCTCCCCGTGTCTTCAAGTCCATTCTCTACATCTGTGTCTTTATGTCTTTATTCCTGTCCTGCCTCTAGGTTCTTCATAACCATTTTTTTTTTTTAGATTCCATATATATGTGTTAGCCTACGGTATTTGTTTTTCTCTTTCTGACTTACTTCACTCTGTATGACAGACTCTAGGTCCATCCACCTCACTACAAATAACTCAATTTCATTTCTTTTTATGGCTGAGTAATATTCCATTGTATATATGTGCCACATCTTCTTTATCCATTCATCTGTCGATGGACACTTAGGTTGCTTCCATGTCCTGGCTATTGTAAATAGTGCTGCAATGAACATTTCCACTTTATCTTAATCTCACATAATATGCCATTATATTCATAAATATTTCAGTAAGTATTTCTTAAAAATAAGGACTCTTTTTCAAACATAAGCACAATAGTTAGAACAAATAATTCCTCACAATGTCATGTTCTTCCCAGGGAAGCCCACATCTGATGACAAAATGAGAAAGGTTTATAAAGGTCCAGCCATTTTGACTCAGTGTGGGAGTGTCTAAAGGGCAGTTCTGTCTTCAAAGCTCCCCAGTGGGTTAATGGAGACTTTGTTGAGCCTGAGTCAGTTAATTTTTTCCTCTATCCGGTCATGCTTCTCCTTCCTGCCCTTCACATGTGTTGGTCCTTAATAAACATATTTCACCCCAACTGTTATTTCAGTATCTGTTCCCAAGGAAGCCAAACTATGGCACAAATACTCCACAAATCTGTACCTCAAATTTGATCCAATTGCAAGAATAATCTCTCAAAATTATGTTCTATATACGATATGTATTTCTGGTCTATAAGTTCATATATATATAAAATTTAGACTATCTTATTTTTATTATCAATAGCTACACCCAAGATTTTTTTAAAAAGAAAACGAAATGAACATTTTTATTCTTTCTATGAATTTTCTATTGCCTCATCATGAATTCTTTGATAACATAGTATTAATCTGAATATAGCTTTTTCCTATTTTAGAATATCAGAATTTCAGCTTCAGATGGTAAAGAAACTAGAAGGGATTTCTAAATGCATATAGGACTAATGACACTTAGAAGAACTGGTGTCATTTTGCATTTTATTTTTAAACTAATGGCAAGAGTGCAGAGGAACACATATCAATCATAGTCATTGGTTTTTTGCCTATAAATTTACGTGTCTGTTTCATATATTATCAAGTTCAAGTTCATTGTAAAATACTTTTACAAATTTTGATGATGGGTTCAGATATTTGAATGTACAAATTTATTACAAAATATATTTGCTTAAACTCTCAAGATATCACCAAAATGAAAAATTTAGCAAGTCGAACTTTATACATGACCTATGTGACACATACAACAAAACTGTCATCTATTATAGACTAGTGTAGACTAGACTAAAAAGAGGTAGAAAAGGATTTTGAAATGATGACTATTGCTGCTTCTGTCTTTGGTTATGACAGTCATTGTTTTTTTTCACAATCTGTAACCCCATCAGCTAGATAATACTGGAAAGCTTACAGGTCATTTACTCAGGAAGACACCTACTAGTACTGAAAAAGTTATGCAAAAATTATGTTGATGTTGGTAACCAGAAGCAAATATAAAAATAAGAGATATACAGATACTATATCTTCTCCCTTGATAAAAACTGTAAGACCACCACCTAATACATTTTAAGTAATGGATGCTATCAACCCTCATTTCTCAACCCATTATCTCAACAAGTTTGATAACAGGAAATATGAATGTGCACCACACCCAAATTTTAATCTTATAATTCTTAAACTTGAGTGGAATAGCACTTTGTTTAAAATAGTTTAAACACAGCTCCTCAGTTAAGAAACTTTGTGATACTTATCCAGTATCACATAAACTTTGTAATACTTAGCCAGAGTTCTAAGTTATTTCATTTTGTAGATTTTTTTCTCTCAGTTGTGGAACATTTTTCTTTATTATTGGAGTAAATAATAATTTTATTGGAAATGCAGAGGCCAAAATCTTAACATTGTAATCGTCTAGTGAATAATATTTTTGAGAGGTCATTAAAATTTTCTTAAAATTATTTATATATGGTTTTAAGCTGTGAGAAAATATTCTATTATTATTCAGTCAATCAGCCAACAACTATTTGAAAGTTCACTGTATGCAGTGAGGTAGAGGAAGAACAGACATGGAATCAGAATTCCTGGGTCAAATTTTATCTTCACCTTTCACTCTGATATCCAAAATAGTCTCAATCTACTCCATATTTGGCATTATTAACCACAAAATAGAAATAATGATAATATTTGTCCTGCATACCCCACAAGGCAGGGGTCAAGTGAGATCATGCAAATGTGAACCCATTCTGTAAAGTGTAAAGCACTCTCCACAAATTTAAGATTTTAGTAGCACATTGTGTGAAACACTAGATGGATGTTGGTTGCCTAGATACCTAGTGTAACAACAGGTCTCCCTGCTGCTCTATAACCTCTTTTCACTACCTCATATTTTGGGTGGGAAATAAAAAAGTACACAGGAGAAAGGAATGCAAAATTAAGAGCCTGTGAAAGTCTTGCCAGGAACATTTGGAAATAAGTGCATTATTGTGAAACAAGCTTTCCCCCCACCCCCTATAAAGATGCTTTTCCTTATCTACTTGTCCCTGAAATTTTCTGGAGGCATTTTTTTTCAAGATATGCTTTCTCTAATACAAGATTATCTTAATTTACAAAACACATAAATTTTTTTTAAATTTTATTTATTTATTTTTGGCTGTGTTGGGTCTTCGTTGCTGCACGTGGGCTTTCTCTAGTTGCAGCGAGCGGGGGCAACTCTTCTTTGTGGTGCGCGGGCTTCTCATTGCGGTGGCTTCTCTTGTTGCGGGGCACGGGCTCTAGGTGCGCGGGCTTCAGTAGTTGTGGCGCACGGGCTTAGTTGCTCCGCGGCATGTGGGATCTTCCAGGACCAGAGCTAGAACCCGTGACCCCTGCGTTGGCAGCCAGATTCTTAACAACTGCGCCACCAGGGAAGTCCCCAAAACCCATAAATTTTGATGAGTGAAAACCAGCTTTGTATGTACATATGAAGATAGATTTAATCAGTCAAAGAAAAGTAGGTACTTGCATAATTAAAATTTTTTTTCCAAGCCAAAAGAAGCATAATATTCTGCTTTAAACAATTTTGTCTC